>NC_056751.1:348445456-348745456 GCF_019279795.1 Protopterus annectens
AAAATGATTTGCTCACGATTGAATAAAGCTTGCTGGAGACGCCCAATTACTGACATCATCGAGGCCAGGCAGTGCAGGTACTTTTTTTTTTTTTTTTTTTTTTTTTTTAATCAGTTCCCTCCCCCAAAGTGACATCACCACAGCCGTCATCTGATTCTAACTAAAATAATAAGATCCACCCATTCTGTGATGTCATGGCTCCCTTGTCCTTCCCCCAGCCTGAGTGCTGTTCATTTTATTCAGTAGTAGTATAGTAACACCGATGTTTGGAAACACAGAAATTTGGTATGCATACTTGTACATTCTGCATGGCAAATGATGCTTAGGTGGTGCATCGCTTGCATACTTCTCTGTTGTATTTGCACCAGATACTGCTAGTGTGCAGTGCGGGAATAGAAAGATTGAAACATTACCCTGGTATCAGAGGTGGTAGTGCAAACTATTCATAGTAGCTTAACATGAGAGTAGCTCTAAGCAAGCACCATGTGAAACCTGAACAAGCACCTAGAATTATTCAGTGCAGCTTCCACATCTTAAGTCTGAAAAAGAATTCACATACTCACATGAACAGGAGTCACTGCATATTGATGGCTAAAGGTGTATGGGCATGTCGGGTGGTTACTACACTGCAAAACTGGTATGTAATGGTGGAGATATTTGGAAGGCATGAGCAAACACACCAGTATATTAAAGCCATAGAACCTATTGAACTGGAGGCTGGCAAATAGATTTAGTAAGGGATTTTGTCCATGCACAAATATTTCAACAGTGATTCTTTGCAGTGGCATCCATTATCTGATTCAAGGTAAGTTAACCTTGATGTCCTTTATTAAAAAAAAATCAATAAAAAAATTACTTTGTTATAAGTGACTTCTGGACACAAGGAAAAGGAAGGGGAAAATATAGTAATGTGGTTTGTATGTACAAAGACGAATCTAGGGACACTGCAAAATGTTTTTTTTTTTTGCAAACCAACCAGTGGAGTAAAACATATGAAGGCAAACACTGCATACCAACACACTTTGCACATGTAAATCTCAAATTTTAACATGGTGGAAGCATGAAGTGATACCTTAACACTTAAATTAATAAAGATCTAAACTGGTTAATAGTATAAATGTTTTATTCTTTAGCTCCTTGGTGCAAGACCTTACTGGATGTGATTGCAGTCAAGTAAGGCCATGGCTATAGTGCAGCAAAAAAATGTCCCCTCTAACAAAGGAAATGCTAGAGCAAAGATTAAATTACATGAGTCAAGCACCCTGCTGAGATCTGCGAAACAATGGAATTACCAGGTCAAATTACCCTCAGGACTTTGACAGCTAGGAAAGCTAAGTGTTATGGGGGAGGGGAGAAGTAAATGGACTGGAATTCATTGTCTCACAAATTAGTGCCATTTAAACTAAATTAGAAAAAAAGGCAGCAGTAAACAGCTCTTTGAGTGTGTTTTGTGGCATTTGCACTGTTTCTGTTTTAAGTAGTCATCCAGCAGCAGGGAATGTTACTTACACTGTTCTATTTTACTCAGTACTTTGTACGCATGCAACATCTATGAAATGACAGGAACTTTAGGCAAACGGAGACCTGCATGATGTAACATTTTTGAGCCAAACAATGATTTCTGGGATACTGGATGGCAACCTGATTTATCCAAACCACGTCAATATGCCAGCCTCCAGGTGGTCAGAGTCTGGAATTACATATAAAAATATTTAAAATCCTGTAAATAATCCCAGAGTGCTGTTAAAGTGTAGGAAACATCATGCCATGATATTTTAAACATGTTTTTTGAGTCTGTGGGTGCGGTACTCCTTTAAATAGAGGCCTGAACTTTATTCCAGCACAGAAAACAGTATTAACTGATTTATTAAAAGAGCTGAAGTTATTTTCTCGTAACCTAACACTTAAAACCATGTTTAAAAGAAATGTATTTGATAATATGTTTAAACAACCTAGTGCCTTTGTACCCAAGATACATCCCACAGTTGAAACTTTTACTAATGTGTGTGAACATGAAATTAGAGAGATGCATGCTAAAAATCTTCCACCTAGATTTTATAACTTGAGTAAATCAGAAACTGAAGCACTGTCAGAACTAAAGGATTCTCACAGCATTGAAATTAGGCCTGCTGACAAGGGGGGCAGTGTAATAGTAATGGATAAGTTTTTTTATTACAAGAAAATGATGGAACTTTTGAATGATACAGATACTTATGTTGAACTAAATGAGAGACAAGTACAAGGTATAATTGACAGGATATCTGTATATATTTTTACTTATTGATTACTAATTATGTATCAGAGGAATTGTTTGACTACTTTCAGATAGAACATCCAACTATACCCATTATTTATGGTCTACCTAAAATTCACAAAGACATCACACAGCCCCTATGAGACCTATTGTATCCAGTAAAGGATGGGCCACAGAAGCCATCTCAATTTATATTGAACAAAATTTACAAATAGTCCTAAAATCATGTGAGACTATACTAAGGGATACAAAGGCATTTCTGCGACTGTTATATAATAAGACCAGGAATATTAATAGAAATTATATGTTTGTGACAATGGATGTCACTTCACTGTTCACAGTGATACCGAATAAATGGGGTATTGAGAAAATACGTGATATTCTGACCTTGAAACAAGTTTTTCAAAGCACTAAGATTAATTTGATATGTGAGTTGCTTGATATTGTCCTAGAAAATAATGTCTTTATATTCAATGACAATTTTATCTACAGAAAGTTGGTGTAGCAATGGGCACGGCTTGTGCTAACAGCTACGCCAACTTAGCATTGGCTGCATGGGAAAAAGATCATGTATTAAGTGCTAGCAACAAATATGCTGGCAAAATTGTATGGTATATACGTTTGTAGATGACGCCTTCCTGTTATGGGATGGTACTAGTGAAGAGTTGCAAGAGATGGTGGAGTACTTACATAGCACCACTGAATTTTTAAGATTCACTAGTCAACATTCCAGGGACTCTATTGAGTTCCTAGATGTTTTGGTTAAGAAGACAGCGTTAGACGAACTTACAACAGGGATGTATAGAAAATCTACATGGAGAAATAGTATCTTACATAAGACTAGTATGCATCCAACATTTGTACACAAAAATGTAGTGAAAGGACAATATATGATAATAAGCCGCTTACATAATACAGATGAAGGCTTTGTGAAGACAATGACTATATTAGAAAAAGACTTCTTAAACAGAGGTTATAGTAAAAAAGACATAAATGAAAGCTCTAAATATATAATTGAAAATAGGGATGGGAGATGTAAACCGCTCTTCTCAAATACTATAGAAGATGTTAAAAGCAAGGAAGGTCATTAGATTCCCTATAACTTATTCAAGTGACATCAGAAGGTTCTGTAATATTTTTGAGAAGAATTGGAATGTTTTATTGTCGGATCCTGACTTGAGAGAATTGTTAGAAGATAGACCCAGCTTTTCTTTTAGAAATAAGAGGTCCTTAAAAAGGCAACTCTGTTATAAATCCAGAAACAATGAAAGAATGATCCTATCTGATAGGCAGGGGACTTTTCCTTGCAGAAATTGTACAGCATGTGACTATTTATATAATAAATCTACATATAAACATCCTACACTAGGATTTATAATTGATATAGATTTTTATGCTGACTGCAGAACACAAAATTTGGTTTATTTCAGCTTCTGCACTGTCTGTCATGCCTTTTATATAGGCAAAACCAATAGGTGTCTAAAGGAACGTATCCTTGAACACCTTAGAGATATAAGGAATAAAAAAGACACAAGTGCTTTAGCAAAACATGTGGAAGAAGAAGATAGGAAACATATTTTTAATTTCATGGTTTTAGAAATAATAAATAAAAGTAAGAGGGGAGGTGATATAAGGTATAAGGTAGAGGAAGCCGAACAAAGATGGATTTTACTACTTCAGGCAGATAGGTCTCCTGGATTGAACAATGCTGTTTCCTTGAAACCTTTTTTAAAATCCAGACCACTAAAACATTAAGTAATATGGATTATTACATAAAATGTGTCTGTTATATGTATATTTTATTTCATCTTATGCAGAATATAAGGCAAATTAATGTACTGATGTATGCACTTTTAATTAGTCTAGTCATAGTTCTATATGTGTTTTCATTGGTTGAACCATATTTTAAATACCAATGTTTTAATTGTTTTTATGAGTCTGAAGAAGCAATCAGCTGACTTAGATCGCGAAAGCGCTTACTCTTGTTTAATAAAGTGGTGTGAAACTGCAAGTGAACCGTTTCCTACCTTGACTACTACATCTCAGTTACAACTTTTGGTTTTATAAAGGTCACTACTGTGAAGCTGCAAGTGGTTTATTTCCTGACGTGGATTATTCCATTTTTATCTTCAGCTGTGGTCTAACCATTGGTCTTTTCATTTTTTTTAAACAAGGAGAAAGTTACTGTCAGCTGCCTGTCAGGTACCAGGATCCGCCAAATAACACATGCACTCAAGTCACTCCACAACAAGTACAAATATGACTCTCACTGTCCATGTTGGTGTGAATGACCTGAGATGTACCTCCCTGGACTACATGAAAAGAGACACGGAGGACCTCTCCGATTTGTAGCCCAGGCAGGTATGACCCTAACCCTGAGTAGCATCCTGCCATCACCCAGAATGATGCCACAGTACAAGAACAAAATGATTGATTTCAACAGTTGGCTAAGCTTCTGGTGTCATTCTAAGGGGATCCAGTATCTGTCTGCCTGGGATGACATGATCGACAGACCATGATGCTTTGCCAGAGATGGCCTGCACCTGTCGCTGTTGGGATTGCAGATACTGGCTAAAGCTCTTGCCACCCCTATAGTGCCTTTTTTAGGCAAGGTTCAAATGATAAATTCACCACCGTAACAGGTACAGCAAGCAAAATCTGAGGGTAATGCTACTCAATGCCAAAAGTTTAAACCTCAAAATGCATTCACTCGAGGCACTCCTTAAAATGGAGAACATTAACATCTGTGCAGTGACAGAAACCTGGTTCAAGGTTCCAGAGAGCACCCCTGCATTACCAGGCTTTAATTCATACCACACCTTTTGGCCACCTAACCTGGACTGAAACGCTAAAGGTGGAGGCATGTCCATATTCATTAAGGATGTCCACACCTCCAGGCTAGTTGCTCAGCATAATGCATCCGAGATTATCTAAGTGCATCTATCTCTGGACAAGACGGCAATCCAAACTGTAACTTGCTACAGATTCCCCACCATGCCCCAGGATTCCCACTCCTCATTTTTTGATAGACTGGAAAATATTATGGTACAACCCAACACCCTAATAATGGTTGATTTCAACTACCCCACCATTAACTGGGAAAACTACTCATGTACCAACTCTTTTGCTCAATGTTTTCTGGAATTCATAAATTCCAACGCCTTGGATCAACTTATCCACACCCCTACCAGGGGCAGCAATATCCTAGACCTGGTCATTACCAACATGGGTGACCGGTGTTCCACACCATAGGTCAATTCCTCATTGGTCAGATCCGACCACAAGCTAATCACCCTAGATATCCACATCCCACCCCCACCACCCATTAGGGAAACCACCGTAAAAAAAAGTTCTCCAAAGGCAGCTTCACGCTTATTTATTCAGAAGTGATAAACTTCATGACACCTATGCAGACGGACACTAGAGGTATGACTGCTGAATCCTACACAAATGCACTTTATCAGCACTTACACGAGTGCATGGATCGTGCTATCCTTAACAGAACCAAGATGCTATCCTCAAAAATAGGAAGCCAATCTGGTGGTGCCCTGCCATAAACCAGTTCTACAACAGAAGAAAGAAACTGTAGCAAAAAAGAGTAAAATCCCATGATTGGAGGAACTCCCTGGCAGCCTCAGTAAGAAGTTGAGATCCCTCATAAAATCATCCAAAGCTAGTTATGAAAACAAAATCGCCACTGATTCTAAAGACAGCCACAAAGCATTCTATAGCTGTGTCAAGAATCTCAATGGCAACACTCAGATCTGCTCTGAGTTACAGCACAATGGTTCATAGGTTCATAGATTAGTACTAAGCTAACTGCCCTTGTGAGCCATTTTAAGCCTAGCCAATTATCCCTTGTGAGACTCAAACCCTGCACCTTGTGCTTGCAAGGCAAACACATTAACCATTAGGCCACCCTCCCACTCTCCCACTAAATGTACAGAACCAACTGATATTGCCAACATTTTGGCAGATAGTTTCAGTGCTAACTTTACCCTCCTCTCACCCCCTAAAAGGCCCATCTCTATACTGGAAGAATGCAAAGTTCCTGTAATCACGACTGCACAGGTAAAAGCCAAGCACTGCAAAGTCAAGAACACAGCATCCATGGGACCTGACAACATCCCAGGCTGTGTTCTACATGAACTACAGACTGAACTGGCATCCCACCTAAGCACCATGTTCAGTCATAGCCTCACCTCAGGCTTTGTGCCCACTGAATGGCACACAGCGACAGTTGTCCCACTCCACAAAGGGGGAGCCACCACGGACCCCAGGAACTACCGCCCCATTAGCCTAATGAGCCTGGTCTGCAAGGCCATGGAACGTATCATCATGGAACATATAAACAAAGACATTGGTAATCTCCAAACTCTGGACCCCACCCAGTTCAGGTTTGTAAAAGGCAGGTCCTGTCTCCAAAACCTGATAGACTTCTTTGAAGCAGTCTCCAAAGCCATAGATGAGGATAAGGTGGTTCACACAGCCTATCTAAATCTCACCAAGGCTTTTGACACCATCCTCCACTCTGGAATTATAGATAAACTCACTAAACTAGTATAAATCCCTATGTCACAAGATGGGTTACCAACTGGCTCACTGACAGAACCCACACTGTGAAAGTATCAGACTCCAAATCTGACTTCAGACCAGTAACAAGTGGAGGACCACAGTGTTCAGTCCTGGGTCCTCTCCTGTTTGGTATCTACTTTTCTGAAGTACAGACTAACACAGAAGGTCTTTGGCTAATGAAATTTGCAGATGACTGCAAACTAGGAGACATAATCGAAACTCGTAACGATGTGGACATTCTACAAAAGGCCCTCACTGAGACAGATGCCTGGTGTCAAAGCCATGGCCTCAAGCTCAGTGCCAAAAAGTGCATTGTCATCCCCTTTGGTAAAAATTCTGTACCCATGAGCTACCACTTAGGTGGTAGTCTACTTAACACCGAAAGTGTGATAAGAGACCTTGGGACACAGGTGAACAGTAGTCTCTCCTTTGATAATCACATCATTACAGTAGTCAGGAAATCCTTCTACGTGGCACACCTCATCACAAAAGGTTTCTCATCCAGGAAAAAAGAGGTCATTGTTCCCCTCTACTCATCACTCATTAGACCCATTATAGAGTACAATGCCCCTTTCGGTATGCACCTCACAAGACATCTACAATAACTGGAAAGGCCGCAGAAATACCTCACAAAGAGGATTACTGGCCTCAAACAGATGCCGTATGCAGACAGTCTCAAAAAACTCCAGCTTTACACAGTTGCATATCGCCTACTCAGAGGCGATCTCTGCCTAACATACAAAGCTATGTCAAACCCAGAGCTGTTGGAAATGCTCCACTTAAAGAAATCCCAATCCCTTCGAGCTACATGCTGTAGGGACCTAAACCTTGTCACCACAATAAACAGAACATGCTGGAGGAATAGATTCCTGTCCCAGAGATTTCCCATACTTGAACAAACTACCTGTCTATATCAAACAAAGCTCCTCGTTAGCACTCTTCAAGAAAAATCTTGATGAATGGATGGGAAATAAGAAATTCACCCCGGGGATCATCTATGTGGCTCTGCTCAACAGGGGCACAGGAAAATAATTTTCTTGGGTGGCGAAAGCCAGGGTACCTTTTTGGCTAGGCTTATATAGGCCCTAGGGCCAATAGCCTAGTACCTATAATGTAGGTGCTTTTCCTGCGATAATACCTGTGAACAACTTTAATTTATTGGCATATTACTACCTATATTAAATGGTGTGCACACTCGCAGAGACAGCAGCTGATAGCGTCCCCCCCTTTTTTTCCACTCCTTGGCTTGCTCACTTTCTGCCACTAGGTAGCAGTAAAACACCACTGTTTGAGGTTATTCCATGTACTAGTAAGGCTCAGTCAAGCTGTTTTCCCCATGTAGACTCTAACTGAATCAATGTTTCCCGGCTGAAAGTGATGCTTAAAAAGCATAGCATACTGCTGTTGTAATAACAAAAGCACTCCTGAAAACTAGCAGTCTCTCTTACTGTTCCACAGTTTCAGTTCCATGTCTCACTGAAAATTTTTTTCCTTAGCAGCCGTTGGGCTGGCTCTGCCTACTCCGTACGCCCTTCGGGCTCACTTCATCCCCCTACCCTACCCCCTTTCCCACACACCCATGCACCCTCCAGCTTTATGCTTAGCAGCAACTCCACCCCTTCCAATCAACTTTCACCTGCTCACACAATCCATTTCTGTCTGTACTTTCCCCCCTTTTCGATAGTCTCCTCCCCTCTCTTCCCCAGTATTTACTCATAACAGTACCTTCCAGACACCAAAACCTTTCTAAATCCATTTTATAAGTGTGGCACGCCTTACATACTCCACTCTCCCCAGTCTGTTTATAACTCTTGCCCTTAGCCTACTAATTCTTATTACCTCCCCCAGATGCACACTTCACCCCACAGCTAGTACTTCTACAACTTCTCCCCTATACAATGACAAACCATTAAACAGCTTCCGTAATATATCACCCAGCCTACTCGAGTACCATTTCATTCATTTATCAAAACTAAAACTATTGCCCTAAACCACCATAAATCAAAACCTCTACCACTGTCTAGCAACATATAAAAAAAGCATTCTTCTAAAACACTCTGTTAACATCCAAACAAAATATCCCTATGTGGTGACATCCACCCCAACCTAGGATCCTCAGGCGTAACTACACTCAACCAAAGTCCATTTTCTAAAGATCTACTCTTAGCAACCTTAAACATTCATAGTGTCTTGTAACAAAATTACAGACTTCCATGCTTGGCTAACACAAAATACCACTGACCTCCTAGCAGTCACTGAAAGCTAGCTAAAACCTTAACTTCAAGATAATGAAATAACACCCCAGGTTATAACATACTACGGAAAGATAGAACCAGCAAAAAAGGAGGCGGGGTATCCCTGTTCTATGTTGACTGTCTCACAATACTGCTCTTCCAGAAAACACTCCCATCATTTTCAAATGCTGAAATCCTAGTAGAAACCCTACAAATTAACAGATCTAAACAGCTATGCATAGTTAGTCTGTATATCCCACCAGGAAAAAATATCCAAACCATTGAGAACATCCTTGCCTGGATGTCAGAAAATATCTGCAACAAAAATATTATTATTATGGGAGATCCAAACATCAGTTGGCAAGATTTAATAACTGACTCCCCAACAAACAGCATAAACTTCTGCAAGTTCACCCAGCTTGTCACCAACCCTACCAAAATGCTCAGCAGCAATACACCAGGAGCCACCTTTGACTGGATCTTAGTTTCAGATCCACTTAAATACGCAAATCCAAAGACCCTATCCAATATACACAGCGCCCACTTACCTGTTTTCACGTATAGATCCACTCCACATATATTAAAATCTCATAACTATAAAGCCACCAGAAACCTAAAACATTTTGATCAACAAGAATTTATCAACATTCTGAAACTCTCAGATTGGTGTCCACTAAAAACTCTGCCATTGGATGATGCTTTATACTATTTTAATAAGATATTCCTAGACACAGTCAACAACCTAGCCCCTCCTTGTACTAAGAGTAAAATCAAACCACATACCCTGGCTAACAAAGGCCACAAACAACTCCTACAAAATAGGGACAAGGCCTGGAAAGAATGGCATAAAAACAAAAATGAATGTGACCTACTTAGATCCTTCTTCTTCTTTCAGCTGCTCCTGTTAGGGGTCACCACAGCGGATCATCTGTTTCCATTTCTTCCTGTCCTCTGCATATTGCTGTGTCACACCAACCACCTGCATGTCCTCTCTCACCACATCCATAAACCTTATCTTAGGCCTTCCTCTTTACCTGTTACCTGGCAGCTTCATCCTTAGCATCTTTTTCCCAATATACTCTGCATCCCTCCTCAGCACATGTCCAAACCAACGTAATCTTGCCTCTCTGGCTTTGTCTCCAAACCTTCCAACCTGGGTTGACCCTCTAATATACTTATTCCTGATCCTGTCCACCCTCGTCACACCCAGTGCAAATCTTAACATTTTTAACTCTGCCACATCCAGCTCTGATTCCTGTCTTTTTGTCAGTGCCACTGTCTCCAACCCATATAACATAGCTGGTCTCACTACCCTCTTGTAGGCCTTCCCTTTCACTTTTACTGGTACTTGTCTGTCACAAATCACACCTGACACTCTTCTCCACCCTCTCCATCCTGCCTGTACCCTCTTCTTCACCTCTCTTCCACACTCACCATTACTCTGAACTGTTGATCCCAAGTATTTAAACTCGTCCACCTTCACCACCTCTACTCCCTGCATCCTCACCATTCCTCTATCCTCCCTCTCATTCACACACACATATTGTGTCTTAGTCCTGCTGACCTTCACACCTCTTCAGGGTCTCCTCCACCTGTTCCGTACTCTCACTACAGATCACAATGTCATCTACAAACATCATAGTCCACGGGGACTCCTGTTTGATCTCGTCTGTCAACCTGTCAATCACCATTACAAATAAGAAAGGGCTCAGAGCTGATCCTTGATGTAATCCCACCTCCACCTTAAATGCATCCGTCACTCCCACCGCAGACCTCACAGCTGTCACACTACCCTCGTACATATCCTGTACCACTCTTACATACTTCTCTGACACTCCCGACTTCCTCATGCAATACCACAACTCCTCTCTAGGCACCCTGTCATATGCTTTCTCTAAGTCCACAAAGACACAGTGCAACTCCTTCTGAACTTCTCTGTACTTCTTCATCAACACTCTCAGAGCAAACATCACATCTGTAGTGCTCTTTCAGTGGCGGATTTAGGCATGGGCGCAGGGGCGCGCGTGCCACCTCCTTTTGTCCATACTCTAGTCTTTCAAGCTTTCAAGTTGCAAGTTACGTTTTTTTTTTTTTTGACATACATAATATATATATATATATATATATATATATATATATATATATATATATATATATATCTATATTAAAGCCACTGTTTGAGTCCTAGTAATATTTAATTCTCTCCACGACAGTTTAAAGAAAATTTTTAAACTGTCACAGTAGTATCCGATACCGTACATTTTTTTTTCAGTTTGGGTTCTTCAGGACCTGAACCAATCAATGCTGTGAAAAATCACGCCTAACTCAAATACATTGGAGAAGCGATTGGAGGTTTGCAGAGTCAGGTGATTTAATCTCCTCAATAATTGCTCCTCCAAATAATTCTCTGTTGTAGTTGAGTTAGGCGCGTTTTGGTAAGCAGTTGTTTGAAGTCTTTACAATACTATTTAGTCAGCTGCACTAAGTGACTAGCGAACTCCAGCAAACTCTCTTCAGCAAGTGACTTAGTCTGTGAGTCTCTCAGAGAAGTATTTTTTTTTTTTATTTTGTACCAAAGAGCTTGAGTTTGATATTAAATTAAAATTTTTTAAAAAAACTTGTCAGGTAGTTTAAAGTGTTCCGGTAATGTGATGGTCAGGTAGTTTAAAGTGTTCCGGTAATGTGATGGTCAGGTAGTTTAAAGTGTTCCGGTAATGTGATGGTCAGGTAGTTTAAAGTGTTCCGGTAATGTGATGGTCAGGTAGTTTAAAGTGTTCCGGTAATGTGATGGTCAGGTAGTTTAAAGTGTTCCGGTTATGTGATGGTCAGGTAGTTTAAAGTGTTCCGGTTATGTGATGGTCAGGTAGTTTAAAGTGTTCCGGTTATGTGATGGTCAGGTAGTTTAAAGTGTTCCGGTTATGTGATGGTCAGGTAGTTTAAAGTGTTCCGGTTATGTGATGGTCAGGTAGTTTAAAGTGTTCCGGTTATGTGATGGTCAGGTAGTTTAAAGTGTTCCGGTTATGTGATGGTCAGGTAGTTTAAAGTGTTCCGGTCATGTGATGGTCAGGTAGTTTAGTGCCTACAGTGGTGCTTTTACATGTAGTGTTGTTTTTCGTAATGTCTGCATTTGTTTAGTTTAGCGTAGAAGTGGCTTGTGTGTTCCGGTGTAATTACTAAAGCTTAATGCTGTTTTGTAGCTGGTTGAATTTATTAATTTTAAATTAATAAATGATTAAATTGATTGCTTAAGTTATGTTGCAGTTGACAGTATAAAACTTATATATTATAAAAATTTATATTTATATATTATTATAATATTTACATATTTAATTTAAAGTATTATAATTTATAATTCGAATTCCACAGTACTAACAAGTTCAGAACCGGTTTTAGATAACCAACATTTATTACAGCGCCTGAAATATCTCCTTATTTTCTAGTTATTTTAAGAAGCTAAGTGGAACTCTGATTTTAAAAAGTTTTGGAGGGTGGCTCTGACATAATGGAGAAAGTGGGGATTTAGGCTTTTACTAAGAAGGTGGTTACAGTATGAATAATATAATTTCATACTTCTCACCTGATTGATTCGTTAGGCGTGTATTACTGTATTCAGGGCATTCTAATTTATGCAAGCTGGGCATTAGAAATGTACTATGGTCTGTTCTTATGCGAACTTCTTTTGCTGATGATGTGGCTGGTTATATGCAATGAGCAAGGGGACGCTCATGTGCAAGCAAGCGGTGTGTGTGTGTGTGTGTGTGTGTGGGGGGGTAACTACGATGTTAGTGGTTGCAAAATGCTGAATAGAGTAGATAGAGCTTTTGTATCCATTTAATACAGCATCAACTGTTTACAGTTGTCTAAAAGTAATCAAAGCGTAATCCTTTTGTATTCTGTATCATACACCTGATTGGTGATAATTATTAGTTGATCCATGTTTTAGTTGTATTTTTTTCCAAAAGCGATTTCGGTTTAATCCAGTATTTTTGCCAAGGATTATTTTTGCTCTTTGTTTCTTTTTTTTTTTTTTAACATACAGCAATGGTTAACTCTAATTCTTTAAAAGTCATAGTTTATTGTTTCCACTTTGAAATAACTACTTTTCTAGCAAAAGCGAGTATATCTAATAATAAAGAATACTGTCATTTTTTTAATGGTTTATGGAACTGGACAATTGACCATTATTAATGATTTTAAAACTGCATTTGTTGGACCATAGCATAGACGCCGTTAAAATGGCACCATGAGTGCTCATTGAGTTATGGAGATGATTCATGTGGATTTATGACCGGCTTTAAATGAGGTCGTTAATCTTGTAAAGAAGGCAGCTTATTGTTTGGATATGTGAATCTCTCATACTAGTGCAACGCAAACTTCACTGACTCCAGAGTGCAATGATACGTACTTCTTTCCAAGTAAGAGTAAATATTGCAGTACGTAAAAGTTTGCGGAAATGCATACAATAAATAATAGGTGTATATATTCACACCTGTTCTACGATGTAAAAGTAAAATGACAGCTTTAATTATTGAAAAGCAGACGAACCACCGGCCAATTCTCCAGCACTGTGAATCTGTAATAGAAATTATTCTCATATAATTTAGCAATAAAGTAGCAGGTGGGTCACACATCTTCCCTAATTACTTAACGTCTGTAAACCAGACTTGGAGAGAGAAAAAACATGAACATTTAGGTTTCAGGGCTCATCACTGCACTGTATAGAAAAATGCAGTTTGTGGATCAGGACTGAAAACAAACACTGCAATTGTAAAAGCGCTGTAACTGTGCGAATGTTATTTCAGATGTGAGCCCTTGTCAATTTAAATATGCTAGATGGAACACTGCAGCAAAGCAACGTGGGAGAACATTTTTTTGTCCTTGGGTTCTGCAGGTTGAAGGAAATGCTTTTGGAAGATCGAGCGATTTAGTTGAGCAACATTTAACGGTTCTTTGGTTGGGCGTTTGCCACAGGGAATGCCAACAGTACTACGATGTTCTCTACGTGCTTTCAAACTTTAATTTAAGTTAATAACAAAGTTAACAAAAAGATACTATGCAAAAATAGGCCATTACAATCTTACGTATTTCTGATGCTTCCATTTATCACCTTTTTATAAACAGGTTTTACCATTACTTTCTTAACAGGTTTTACCATTACTTTCTCAGTTTCACGTCGTTACCAAATATTTGGAAAATATTCATCTTCATATGGATCCCCGCATGCCTTCTTTAATACAGCTGCTCTAAATATTTATGAAGTTTTACCAGTATTTAACTTACCGATGATATCGGTAGATTCTGTGTCAGTGTACTGAGGCTAACCAACGGATTACCTGTAATTATCTTTGTAAAGATTCTGTCAAGTATATGAAGTAAGACGGCATTCTTCCTGCTACAAAGCATTGCATTAAAATCCTGGCAAAATATGCTGATGAGGCTGCTACTGACACGGCTATATTTTTTGGAATAAGGTGGTACTACCCTTTTCTGTTTCCCCCTCAGTCTTATGCCTTACCCACATTCATAACTGGGAATCTTAGATGCATTTGCCTATAAACAGACATGATCTCACTCAACATTTTATCTTTCTTCTCCAAGGCAAAATTCCTGATTGTGAAAAATAAGGAAAAGCCACTATCCTTTCCTTGCTATTTTCTACTACTTTATACGCCCAAAGAATATTTTCTTCTTTAATGTTTCTTTTTTGACATACCTTACTGTGCTATCAATTATTATTCAGCACATTTCTTTTTGCAGTTGGAGTGCAGTGCTTCTATTCACATACATATGATTCATCAACAGCAGATTGAATCTTTCATTTTTCTGTACTGACTGATGTGGTTTTTATCTAGTCTGTTGTTATGTGAATCTTTACTGATTAAGCGTGTACGTGCTATTCCAGATATGCTCAGATCAGAGTAAAGCATAATAATAGTCAGTTAATAGGTGCCTCACTGAGCAGTATTATTTGGTGCAGACACACGCGCGCGCACACACACGTGAGCTCATGCATACACATGGCATTCTGCTGAGTTGTGGATATCTTAGTAACATCATTGTCACACATGTCCTAATCCATGCTGGATGCATGCATTTCAGATCACCCAGACATCTCTGTTTATGTTTTTCCACCTCAAAACACTGACTTCATGCACCCTTGGTACATTTCACCACCTTATAGGGTTGCCACCTTTTCAAATGGCCAAAGTGGGACATTTTCCAGACACACATCAGATTTTACAGGCTGACACATACCCATGGTCAGTACAAAGGATAGAACTTAACTTTTTTGCCTAAATAAAAGCTTATTCTTGTAGCAGTTTAGTTGCTTATTCTGTTTCTTGTAACATTTAGGTATTTTAGATACAGAACTAACTATTTTATGGAACTATCCCATAAAATATGGGACATAATCCTACAATCTCAGGACATTTGCCATTTTTAATATTTTTTCAGGACACAACTGCCCAAAGAGGGACTGTCCCTCGCAAAGTGGGACAGGTGGTAACCCTACTACCTTATCAGTAGTCGTTTCCACTACACTTTGCATTTTAGTTTTTTAGCATGATGGATATACTTGATGAGGCTGGTTTCAAGACTTGAGGAATGTCCATCACCCTAATGACTTCTTTTATGCTAACCAGTTCTCTTGTATTTGACAGATTCTTAATATAAATGCTGCTATAGAAGAACACTGCATTTTCAGATCGATGTAAGTGGTATGTAGTGGTGCTTCAGTGTCATGGACTTCAGCATTCTTTTTGCTACGACAAACGCCATTGTTAAAGAAAATAGACATTCTAAATTATTTTTATTATGATGAGGTCTGAAGCTGCTCTTCAGCTGGCTAATTAAACAGCAGGTCTACTACATGTGCTCTGTTTTAGAGTGTAAAGTGAATCACCTTCTCTAACAGAAATGCAGTGTATGTAGTGACAACTGTAGTCAAATTTAAAATACATTAAAGCTACAAATGTCAGCAAACCATGCTATTCAGCAGAAATATTTCATTTATATGTTCTTCCTAAATGTTTTCAAATTTTCAGATAGAGGCCTTAAAGTATTCATTCAGATAACTTTATATGAAACCAAATAAGTTAATGTAACACCAAAACATGTTCTACATGAAAATATCTTAGATGAATATTGTCTTTCTTCTAGCTGTCCTTTTTAATTTAACAAACTAATGTTTTATTTATTTTTGTCATTTTTGAGTTTTCATTGGCAAATGAGTTTTCTCATTTTTAAGCAAACAAGTATGATTAAACAAAAATAGACATCAGGGTATTATACATACAAACAAGTAGTCAGTCTTCATCTGGTCTATGTGATATTCAGTGAAGTCTGCTTTGGCATGTAATACTTACCAAAAGCAGACTTGTCCACGGAAGACTGCTTTTTAATTTAGCAAATCATTTAGGTGTGTGTGGGCAGCCACGTTGGTGCAGTGGTTAGCGTTGCCACCTCACAGCAAGAGGTTCTCCAGTTCGATCCTTGGTTGGGGTGCCTTCTGTGCAGAGTCTGCCTGTCCTCCCTGTGGTTGCGTGGGTTTCCTCTAGGTGCTCTGGTTTCCTCCCAAAGACATGCTGTAGGTGGATTGGACACTCTAAATTGGCCCTAGGTGTGAGTGTGTGCATGTGTGTGTGCCTTCTGTGGAAGGTTGGGTGCCGGGCTGGCAACTCGACACTGTAATACTCCACTGCCAATCATGAATGGACAGGTGATCTGCTGTGGCGACCCCTAACCGGGAAAAAGCTGAAAGAAGATTTAGTTGTGTATCTATTTGTATGTGTGTCCTTGTAGTCTAACAGTATTGCAGGAAGGGAAAGTGTCCTTTTTTGTCTAAAATTCATTTATCTTGGAAGTGGGGAGTTAAGGTTCTGTGGAAGAGGACCCCTGCATGGATGATTTTGAGTACTGCTCTTCTCAAGAAAATACAGATTCATATGCTCTTCAAAAGTAGTCTGCTTTCAAGCAGTCTTACTTTGATTACATTTTGTGAATAGTTTGCAATGGTGTATCTCAGTCTGATAAAACAAACCACAACCATATAAAAGGTATTTGTCATGCAGCCTACACAGTGAGTGATATTTCTTTTGGGTTTCCTCCAAAAATCGGAGCAGTCTTACTTTGATGATTACATTTTGTGAATAGTTTGCAATGGTGTATCTCAGTCTGATAAAACAAACCACAACCATATAAAAGGTGTTTGTCATGCAGCCTACACAGTGAGTGATATTTCTTTTGGGTTTCCTCCAAAAATCGGAGCATTAATCTCCAACTGTACAATGTTGAACCCAGAAGATCATGAATGGTATTGGTCCAAATGAGTTTTATGGTGACCCCACGTCCCTTCCTCACACTCTATGTGGGGTACTCAGGTCTACTGAAAAAGTAATTTAAGATCCTAAAAAAATTGTAAGATTAAACTTTTCTTCTTTCTCTAAGAAAAGATGGTTTTAAAGTTTTTATTAACATAATGGTGCACCGCCCTCAACATTTTGCAATGCTATTTGACTATCTGTTTAGGGTAAAAGGATCATACTGATAAAACATTCAATAAAAACTGCAAGAAAACCCAGCCAAGCTAGAGTTTTCATAGTGCGATACCTTAAACCTCCTGTAATGGAGACCCATGGGATATATGCAATAGACCTCTTAAAGACGTACAGTATTTCAGCTACATGGCTTCTAAATAACCATAGCTTTTTACTTTTTAAGTCTTTATGGGTACATTCAGGCCAATAAATCCAAAGCCCACTAACTGAACATGCATGTTCTGGACTTTTTAGTGACCTTGTCAGCGCAGCACAAATGAATTGTTTGTTATACTTTAGAAATAAATAACTTGCATATTAGCAGTAAGCATTTTGGTTTTCAATGCCCCTTTTAAGTTTAGAAAACTCACACTGTATTTTAACTCTCAGCTTAACAGTTTGAAAGGACTTTGTTATTTTCCTGTGTACATTTATATCCATTATATTATGAATCAGCAAAAGGTATACTCTGCTGTATAAAAGAAGGTATTGGGTTGTTATAGGTCACTGTGTGAAATACACAGCTGCAGTCTTGTTTATGATGAATAAGTCTTTGGCAATCTGCACTATCATGTTCTGGAGTTGGCCATCTACTTTAATGATTCCTCAACGTCCCTTGGTATAATAATGTAACTGGGCTTTATGGGCAGTGTGCCTCCACTGCAAGTTATGTCTTTGATGCTAAAGGGAGGCTGTTGATAGTTGTTGTCAGGGAGCTCACTCCATTTCTGCCATCTCACACCTGGATGCCTAATAAAGTTTGTTTCTCTAAAGTTTTTTTCACAGACTTCAAACATAACTGTTTCAGGTGTAATCAACTAATTATTACTGTAACATTTGTGTACATATGTGTGTGGGATGCATGAACAAATAACATTCTCTGGATAATTTTCTGTTTTTCTTTTCTTTCTTTCTTTTAATCAGTCTCCCTTTGTGGTTATGGTCTCCAGTTTACTCTGCTACAGTGTAAGTCCCTAGAACTCCTTCCCAATATGACCACAGATTTCTCTTTGGATTTTTTGTATGGTTTCCTTGGGCTTTAACCTCTTCAGGCCAGAGTTAGCAGCACCCTCCCCACAATGCTGTCAGGATGGTGTTTACCTATGAAACTGACAGCCACGACTGCTGATAGTGGAGGCAGGATGCTACTGCTTGGTGAGTTATGAACACTCTCCTGCATGCAGATGTTTATTTCAAGGACTGAGCTGCAATGAGGCATGGTCAGCAAAACTGTCCCACCCTCAGGCCAAGGATGTACAAGCCTCCTTCCTGCCTGTACTCTCAGTGTTGCAGTCACAACCAAGTCTCAGGCAGTACTAATCAAAGCCTGTTATAGACCAATCAGTCCCTGGTTTATACCATGCTTTGATTAGTGCTGCCTATCAGTCCCTGGTCTATACCAGGTTTTGATTAGTACTGCCTATAAGCACATCACCTACACCATCCTCCATTAGGAGAAGGTGAACAAGCTGATCCTTTGTTGTTCCTTATCCCCTGTTTAACTCAAATAGGCACCCATGTTGCTAATCAAGCATGGGTCACCTGGGTCAGTCAGGACTTTATCTTTCTAAAGCACAGAGATGGCTAAATAATTTTCTTGTTCACTTTGCAGTGCGTATTACTATAGCAGGAATTACTTTTGTATTTTGGAATTAAAATACAGATTAACATACATTTATTGATTTCTACTCTTTAACAAAAAGTGTTAAACTTTTATTATATTTATACTTTGTTTGGGTTAATCCTACTGCGTCAGTGGCTCTTTGCAGGGGAAACTCAAGATGGTATTCATACTAACTAGGGGAAATTTGGTTAAGGCATTGTGCAACTCTTTTTCATAAATGCCAGGGGATCTTATGAATCCAGCTGATCTCCCACCAAGGCAGTGTGATCAGACCCCTTGGATTGACGTCTCAATGGAAGGAAGACACACTGAACCCAGCACCCCTTATGCTGCTCTGCAGTGTTAGTAGAGGAAAAACAATGAAGCCAAACACCTGGTGGGGGAATAGAACTCGCAGCCTTCTGATTTTCTAGCTTCAAAGATAAATGTGATTTCTGTTGAGTCACTCACACTGACATAAACAGTGGAATACACAGAAGAAATACTGTATTTTCAAGACAACTTAAACCCCTTATCTGCTTGCTTGGTTAAGACACATTTCTTTATGGAAGCATCCATTTCTTTATTGTCTGTAAAATTAACCTGCAAACCACATTCTGAATTCTCAAACTGTATGAATTCTGTAAAGAGAAGTTACACTCCAGCTGACTCTGACTTCCAAATTTATAAAGAAGTTTGTTTATGTGTGAAGCCATATCTATAATTTATCTGCATTTCATAATGTTATAGCAGGAAATCATTTTAGTGTAATGACGTTTAGGTGTCTTATGACAGTAAGAAACTCATTATGACATTATTATTGCTTTCTAGACGTGATGTCAAGAGCTTTGTGTCCACTTTCTTGCTTCCACCCCGGTAGTCAACTATCGAGACTGCGCTCCCCCCCTTCTGCAAATTCCTGGATCCGCCACTGTCTTTCCTGGCATGAAACCATACTGCTGATCACTAATCATCAACTCCATTCTTAACCTAGCTTCCACTACTCTTTCCCATAGCGCCATGCTGTGACTGCTCAGTTTAATCCCTCTGTAGTTACTACAGCTCTGCACATCACCCTTTTTCTTAAAAATCGGTACCAAAACACTTTTTCTCCATTCCTCAGGCATCCTGTCACTTTCCAAGATTTCATTAAACAATCTAGTTAAAAACTCCACTGCCATTTCACCTAAACACCTCCATGCTTCCACAGGTATGTCATCTGGACCAACAGCCTTTTCATTCTTCATCCTCTTCCTAGCTGTCCTTACTTCCTGCATGCTAATCCGTTGCACTTCTGATTCACTATCACCACATCATCCAACCTTCTCTCTCTCATTCTCTTCATTCATCAGCCCCTCAAAGTACTCTTTCCATCTGCTCAACACACTCTCCTTGCTTGTGAGTACGTTTCCATCATTATCCTTTATCACCCTTACCTGCAGCACATCTTTACTAGATCAGTCCCTCTGTCTAACCAATCGGTACAGGTCTTTTTCTCCCTCCTTAGTGACCAGCCTTTCTCTCCCTCCTTAGTGACCAGCCTTTCATACAACTCTTTATACTTCTTATCCTTAGCCTTCGTCACCTCTCCCTTTGCCATGCACCTCATCTCCTTATACTCCTGTCTACTTTTTTCATCTCTCTGGCAATCCCACTTCTTCTTTGCCAACTTCTTTCTCTGTATACTCTCCTGTACTTCCTCATTCCACCACCAGGTCTCCTTGTCCTCCTTCCTCTTTCCAGATGTCACACCAAGCACCTTTCTAGCCATCTCCCTTACTAGCTCTGCTGTAGTTACCCAGCTATTCGGTAACTCTTCGCTGCCACCCAGTGACTGTCTTAACTCTTCCCTGAAATCCACCTCACAATTACCCTTTCTCAATTTCCACCATTTGATCCTTGGTGCTGCCCTCACACTCCTCCTCTTCTTGATCATAGATGTCATCCTACAAACCACCATCCTATGCTGCCTAACTACACTTTCCCCAGCAACCACTTTACAGTCTCCAATCTCCTTCAGACTGGCCCTTCTACATAAGGTATATTCCACCTGTGTGCATCTTCCTCCACTTGTATGTCACCCTATGCTCCTCCCTCCTGTTAAAATATGTGTTCACTACAGCCATATCCATCCTTTTCGCAAAATGCACTACCATCTGACCTTCTGTATTCTTTTGCTTAACACCATACCTACCCATCACTTCCTCATCTCCCCTGTTTCCTTCACCAACATGCCCATTGAAAAATGCTGCAGTCACCAGTCTCTCACCCTTGGGTACAGTCATCACCACTTCATCTAACTCACTACAAAATTGTTCTTTCTCATCCATCACACACCCAACTTGTGGAGAATATGCACTAACAACATTCATCATTACACCATCAATTTCCAGCTTCATAAACATCACTCTGTTCGACACTCTTTTCACCTCCAAAACACTCTTAGCATACTGTTCCTTCAGGATAACCCCTATGCCATTTCTTCTCCCATCCACACCATAATAAAACAATTTGAACCCACCTCCGATACACCTAGCCTTGCTCCCCTTCCATCTGGTTTCTTGCACGCACAATGTACCAACCTTCCTTCTGTCCATCATATCAGCTAGCTCTCTCCCTGTACCAGTCATACTGCCAACATTCAAAGTTTTGACCCTCACTACCACAGTCCTAGCCTTTACCTGCCTTCGGGCATGCCATCCCCCTCTTCTCCTCCTTCGGCCAACAGTAAGCCCAATTTCCACCAGCACCCTGTTGGCCAACAGTACTGGTGGCGGTCATTGTAACTCAGGCCTCGACCGATCCGGTATGTATATCTGTACTGTTGTCCGCATGTATGATTTGGCAAAATTTTATGCCGGATGCCCTTCCTGAAGCAACCCTCCCCATTTATTCTGGCTTGGGACTGGCACAAAGAAATGCACTGGCTTGTGCATCCCCAGTGGCTGGGTTAATGTAACCTACTTAAATACAGTTACAAAACAAAGCTAAAAAGATAGTATGTACTAACAAGAGAAACTGAGTAACCATAGAAACAACCCAAGCCAATTCTGGAAAGCATCACTAATCTCTTTACCCCTGGCACCAAAGAAAACCCATCACCATGCCCAGAAAAAAACAACATCACAAATGGCCACTATGCTCAACTCACATTTTATAAATAGCATACACAAATTAATAACAGACTCCTCTCCCTTTACACTCACCCTATCAAATTTCTTTCCCCCTCCTCCTGTACCCCACAAAAGCAGTCCTCACTTAGAAAGATTCTCTTCCCCCCCATAGACAATTCTTCTCCCCTTCACCAAAGCAATATTACACCATCTAGCTCTCACTACAACCAATACCAATCACAGAAATTTAGAGACTCCTCAGAAAATTAAAACCATGCTCTCTCTCCTGTGATGACCTCTCACCAGAATACTTAAAACTCACTGCTGAGGCTGTAGCATATCCCATTAGCATTCTGATCAACTGCTCAATTACAGAATCTTATGTCCTGAGCTTCTGGAAAAAAATCCATCATCAACCCACTTCACAAAGAAGGTAATGCTAATGAACCCTGTAACTATCCTTGAATCTCCATCCTCTCCCCACTATCCAGACTCCTCGAAAAGTGCATCCACAAACAATTGCCCCCACCCAACATGGCTTTCGCCCCTCACACAACACAAGCACTGCACTTATCTCCTTCATGGATACTGTACAGAGATCCATTGACTCAGGTAATTTTGATACTACTACTAGACCTGTCGAAGGCTTTTGATACAGTATCACACAAAAAACTTCTACAATACCTTTGTAATGTCAGCTGCCCACCAATGGTTTAATAGCTACTTCATTAATGGGCAACAGTGCGTAAAATGGCAAAATACCCTATCAGAATACCAAACCAACCAAACTGGAGTACCACAAGGGTCCATACTTGGACCTTTACTCTTTTAACATATTTACCAACAACTTTCACACTGCTACTCCTCTTATAGGTTCATAGGACAATACTAGGCTATTGGCCCGGAGGCCCTTATAAGCCTAGCCAAGAATTTCACCCATGATAAGGCCAATCTATTGGTATGAAAAATAAAATACATATTCCCCTTCTAAAAATCTTACTTGGTCTTAAATATGCATATTCTTCCCATTAAAACAAAATAATTGGACAATTAAGACCTTTTCAGAAATATCTTCCAAGAAGAGATGGACATACAGGCTTTATTTTGTAATTACAAAAGACAGTATCCCACTTTAAATAAATAAGACACTTAAAATTGAAAATACACCAGACAGAACATTTCCAGCTTCTCACAGAATTAAAAAAACAGATCAATATTTTTCCAGAATGAAATGGGTTCCACCTAAAAATAAAAAAAAGTTTTTGCAGCGAATACTCCATATCCGATTGGTTTGAAACACCAATATTCAGATGATACTACCATCATCTCCTCCTCAAATAACCTACACCTCCTCCAACAATAACCCAAGATACCTTCACCGCAGTCGAAGCTTGGTTAACCGAATCACAACTACTTCTTAATGCCAAAAAAACAAAGCTTCTACTCTCTGCAGCAAAACCCCTCTCACCCGACTCTCACATTCATATTTTCTCCCAAAGCAATACAAAAATTTAAATCGTATCCCTTGCTACAGTATTAGGTATTGGCATTGACAATAAACTTACATTTGATCACCATATTGATAATGCTATTAGAAAACCCACTGCAGATTAGGAGCCCTGTACAAACATAAACATTTAATGGACAGCACTACCAAAATAGCTCTCACCAACACTTACTTGCTCCCCTCCCTGTTATACGGTGCCCCCATTTTTACTAACCTGCCCTCATTTTTACAAAATAAGCTCCAGTAATGCTACCATAAAATCGCCAAATTTGCCACAGGCAGCTCATACCGCTCACATCACTGCCAAGCCTTAAATTAGTTAAACTGGCTGCAGTTTCCACATCACCTTAACCTCATTCAGTTGTCCATAGCACATAAAATTGTCTATAATCCAAACAGCTGCCCTTCCTTAAGAACATTTTAATACCCTATACCCCCACCAGAACCCTTTGCTCTGAAAGTAAACAACTCATAACTGTACATGTACTAAACAAAAGAGCCGGACACTGCCTTTTCTCCTACACTGTCGCAAAACTATGGAACTCGCTTCCAGCCAGCATAAGCACCATTAGCTGCTTCAACAAATTTAAACTCACCCGAAAGAAGTACCTACTAAATACTAAATCTGCCCCTGCATGTATCCAAATAGATAAACATCCTACTCTCCTTGAGCCTTCCTCTAGCTTGCCCCAATCTTTACCCATCAAAACCGGTAGGAAACTCATTTTGATCTACAAGTTATTTTAAACAACTCCATTCTTACTATAAATCTCACTAACCTTAACTATCATTCTAACCTATCACCCCTTTAAAACTACCCTACTAGTGATTTTTCTTTTCCTTTATTAATTCTTTCAAGCTAACACTACCCCTCTACTGATCTTTTCCTTTCTTAACTTTCAACCTATTTCAATATTTACAGACAAAAAAAGTATGTGTGTGTGTGTGTATATATATATATATATATATATATATATATCTTGTAAATTACTGGTTTTCTGTCTGATATTGTAACTTTCCACAATTTATTAGTCTGTTTCTCATTTTGTTGTATTTTTATTTTATTTTATTTTATTTTACATTTGTTAACTGGGGGTGTCTGACTGAGCTGAAAAGGCCCTTTTTCAGCAGAGGCCCGGGGAGAAAAGCTCCACAAAGAAAAATTACAGAAACGTTTAGTTATTTAGACATGATCAGTATATACAGAAATTACAGGAGACATGTTTTTACAGTGGTATGCGGAACATAAACAGTTACAGTGGAGAGAACAAACAAAAAAATATTAATTTTAAAAATAAAGGTAATTAATAGATTTGTGGTGTACAGCTGAAATTTGGAACATAGGTAGAATACATAGATAGTACACAGGTACAGTACATACATTGTGGATTAGCCAGTGTTTGTGAGTAAGATTGAAAACTATTATCAAGTGCTCTAGATTTTGTATGTATGTGTCATCTGCTTTCACTATCCTGGGGATCAATCATGGCACTGCCAACTTTGCTTGAGATGTTGCCTGATGAGGTCTTTAAAGGAGGCTTTGGATGATGTGTTTTGAATGCTTGTAGGGACAGAGTTCCATGTTTTAGCCACTGAACTACTATATAGTGCATTTTCAAAGCTATTGTAGCTGTTGATGACTTCTAGTAGTAGTTTGCTTGATGATCTAAGAGGCCTTTTGGCTGAGTGATGTTGTACTAGGTTTTTGAGGGCAGGACACTTATTTGTGAGGTAATAGATAGAATGACGGAGGCAGAGCTGATTGCAGGTTAGGAGGTTGGGCAGTTCAAGCCAGTGGAGCTGTCTCAAAGCAGTACAGTGATGAGTTCTATATGAGTAATTTGCAGCAAAGCGGGCAATTCTGTTATAGCAGGCTTCCATTTTGCTTAGTTCAGTTTTGTTGAGATTAGTCAGAATGGGAGATGCATAGAGTAGGGTGGATAGAAGTTGGGAGCGAGCAATGGCTGATCTTGTGTTGTTGGTAAGAAATGGTTTGATACGTTATGTATTGTACTGCATTGTACTGTAATGTCTGTAAATTTCTTGTGCAATCATAATGTGTTTGTGGAGGTTTTTTTCCCGGGCCTCCACTGAAAATGGGCTCCTGTCCTAGTCGGACTTTCCTGGTCAACAAATGCCAATAAATAAATATAAGTCATACTGTTCTGTGTTGTTGTAAGTGTCTTCATATCTTTAGTGCTTCACTGTTTTTTTTTTTTTTTTTTTTGAGATTTATTGTATGCTTCAGCAAAAGTTCTGTATTTCTTTATTTTTGTGTGATCTGTCCTGAATGTAGCCACGTGTACAGAGCACTAGCACTGCCCTAGTTCTTAGATTAGATGCATAGATATTCCAGTTTAGAATGGCTACTCGGGCCTTGCCAGTGCCCACCCTCAGGCAGCACTTCCTTTCTCCATGTGGTTCGTATTAGTCAATACTGGTGTAACGTTATACAGTCACCTACCTTAATATGTAAAGGAAGATAATGAGCTCCACTGCGTAACATGCAGGGGAATATTTTTTTTCTTTTTTTTTTCCAGAGATTTGGGACATGCTGACTTATAATACTGTCTCTCAGCTGTATTTCTTTATTTGCTGATGAATATTTTTGGTTCCTGGTTCTAGTACTGATGTAAGTATTAGACAAATGGAAAAACAGGAAATCTGTCCCTAATTTGATTTTAGCACATTATCTTAAGTTTGTAGTTGAAAAAAAAAAAAAGAAGTATTATGAGTGTTTACTCTAACATGGATGCATGACATTTTAGGTGGTCCTTGTCTGACTGCTTCCATGTATTTCTTTAGATCCTTAGTACAGTTCCAAAGGGGCAACATCTGTTTCCTTGAGCACTCAAGTCTTCCTCAGTGAGGTAAACCTTAATATATGATTTTATCCAAGTCATCATTCATCAGTACGAGGTCTTGGATCCGACATTGGAACCGAGTCAACAAAATACTACATACGGAGCAAGGCTGTAGCGTCTCCCTTTCCCATGATACCCTGCCACCCTCTGTCCCCCAGATCTCATTTCCCGTGTATCCTGTGCGGACGTGTTTCCAGTGGCTGTAGCTAGTTAAGTGCCTTTTTTTTCTATTTTTTCTTAATTCTAGTTAGCTACTAGTGTAGTGTTTTAGTGTAGCGCTTATTGTAGTTTTTACCTCCCTTCCTGTTCCTGTAGTTTAGGTTTTCTTTATTAATTAGTGTTTCGGGTTTTTGGTGCCCTTTTTTTCTGGTAGCCATTAGGGCTGTGTTAGTTGTTGCTGGAGTTTTTTAGGGTTGTAGTTTAGTTTGTTAACCTAGTTAGTTAGATTATGGCTGATAAACCAGCCGGATTTAAGAAGAGCTCCTCGTGTGGTCGGAAAATGCCTCATTCTGACACGCAAGAGGAGTGTGTGTATATTGCTTGGGCACTTCGCACCTGGAGGTTGAATGTGACCTGTGTGCTGCATTTAACCCCAGGGCTTTGGCAGAGCACCGCAGCAAGCTGTTGCTAAAGGGTCTAGCTCAGGGGGCACCCTTTGTTTCTCCCTTGAAGGCTCGCTCTTCCAATCTGAAGAGGAAGATCCCTTCTCTCCAGCCAACTCCCTCAAAGAAACCATGGCTGTTGGATCCTAAGTCTCCAGATCCAACTCCAGCCCGGTCCGTCCCGGATCCGAGGTCTTCAGAGCCGAGAGCTGTGGAGCAGTCTCTCGAATCCAGGGCCTCTCCTGATCAGAGGTCCCCTGATCTGACTAAGATCAGGCCAGGCTTGGATCTGACCAGTTTGTCAGATCCATCCGCTGTCTCGATTAGGCCTTCAGATCTGACAGGGTTGTTGGATCCGGTTATAGTCTTGTATGAGGTAGTTGTTCCTTCTACCTCTATACAGAGGTCCCAGTAGACTCTGAGATATCAGAGCCACTTCCCAGCTCATGGCAGTAGGTCAGAGAGATCTCCCTCCAAATCTAACCACGCCTCTTCCTCCTTTAGATCTTCTAGGAGTCTCTTGCACTCAGACATGGACAGGATGATGAGGAGCTTCCTCAAAGCTGAAATATAATTGGGGCTCCTGGCTTCTTGTGCCCATCTGACTAGGGGAGCCTCACCCCTCCTGGTTCTGCATTCTCCTCATCCAACTCCGGTGACTTTGGATTCCAGGGACCAGGATGTCTGCAGTCAGATACCAACAGGGCAGAGTATCCCCCCTTTCTGGTCCCTGTCAGGGTCCCTGGCTTATTCTGCTCCCCCACCCTCGGAGTGTGGTGAGCACCATCAAGTCAACAGTGGCTCTGTGTGGGGGGGCGGCGGTCTGGTACTGTCTTCTCAAACTGGTCCCTTCCCCTCAGCACTTTAGCCTTCGATAGCTCCAGGCCAGTATCATCCAGGGGTTGTGGGGGCTATTTCTGGACATGCTTCTCCTCTCTGGGGGGCCTCTCCCTCGGATGTGGAGGATGGGCCTACCTCCAGCCCCTTGGCTTTCTGGGTGGTAGAAAGGACCTTCTCCAGGTCTGGAGTTTCCTCTGCCACACCTCCTGGTCCCTCCCTACCTCTCTCTAGTTCGGCTGGCAAGGCCTCCCATCCTGTCCAGGGTCAGTCCTGATCGAGCCTTCAGGGTGTTTCCTCCCCACTGGGAGTCCCTGTCTCTTCCAAGTCCTCCCTGGAGCACCCAGCGGAGGAGGTTCATTGTAAGAGAAAGTGCAAGAGGAGACACTTGGACTACCTGCAGAGTCCCTCACCAAGGATACAGACCTCAAGAAAGAAGACAGGTCCCTCAGATCTCCACCCGACAATGTCTCCTCTACAGGCATCCTTGAACATTTGAAACAAAAGGGCAGATGGTCGCCCCAACCCCTGTCTTTGGAGGAGTCTGTATTTCTGAAGACCTTCGGGACAGGCCTGTCTACCTCCTGGGTGTCCCCCCTGCTGATGAGTTAGAGGATCTAATCATCAGCAGGGCCTAGAAGGAACTGGACAGTGGAGCCTGTTCCAAAAAGGGCTGACAAGTTTGAGTCCTCCTGCAGGCCATTCTTTTTGAAGCAAAACAGTTCCAATCGATGCCATTGTGGTTGCTCCCGCCACAAAAAAGGAACTAGCAGAGCAGAGCTCCACGGTCCATCCCTCGAGCAGGGAGTCCCGGGTGATGGACCATTTTGGGAAGTGGGTGCACGCCTCAGCTACCTTTGAATTGAGAGCGACAAATTATTTAGCACATTTTATCTGCCTCCAAATGGATTTGGTCCAAGAGCTTTCCACTTCCCTTACAGAGTTGTTGCAGGCAGAGGTCCACAAGAAGGTCTCTCCCAAGCTGTCTATTCTGACTTCCCTTGTGAATTCCTCAATGAAGTTAGCTTCCAGTGTGGCAGAAACTACCTCTCGAGCAGCTGGCACAGGCATTACTTTGAGGCATCATACTTGGTTGTGTTTATGTGGCTTCACAGAACCCTTCAAGGCATTCTTTACCAATGCCCCTTTAGATGGTTCCACTCTTTTTGGATCTTCGTGAAGGACACTTTGACCCGCAGTGAGCAGGAAGGGAAAAAACTGTCTGCAGTCGGGATCAAGCTTTCTACTCTCCAGATGTTCCCCAAAGGGAAACTAGAAAGATGTGGTTCTGTAAGGCACAGTCTCCCTTTCAGGACACTCCTGATGAATCCTCTTTCAGAGGCAGTGGGAGAGGTTTCAGTGGACACCACTGTCCTCGAGGCAGGGGTGGTCCACAAAATCAGGGCTCCAGGGACCTTTCTCTGAGCAGCCCTATCAGCGCTCCTGAAGCGTTGCCCAACTGCTCTGGAGGCAGTCTGGGGTCAAATTTCCCTACACCTACAACCCTGGACGAACATCACTTCTGATCAGTGGGTGTTAAGTTTCGTTTCCATGGGCTATTTCATTCCCTTTTTTGAACCCCCTCCACTAAGGCGTTATCTCCCAGATGTTCCACCCAGTCAACGGAAGTTGGCCTTCAACAACAACTTCTAAGAAGAACAATCCAAAAGATCCCAGCAGAACAGAGGATCCAATACTTACACTTGCTTCTTTTTAGTGCCAAAAAGGATGGGGGACCTACCTTCTATTTTGGATCTCAGCGACCTCAATCTTTTGCTGAAGAAGTCGAAGTTCCAGATGGTCACTGCTCAGTCCATTCTGCCCCTTTTGCACAAGGATGATAGGATGTGCTCTGTGGATCTCCAGGACACTTACTATCACATCAAAGTAGACAGGCATTCCAGGAGAAATTTCGCTTCTGGCTGGGAGCCAGTCATTACCCTTTGGTCTCACAGTAGCCCCGCAGGTGTTTACCAAATGTATGGCAGTGGTACCAGCTCACCTGCGACTGCAGGGGTTCCAGGTCTTTCCATACTTCAACGATTGGCTGCTCACAGCTCCTTCAAGGCATCAGCTGATACAGGCAGTTCAGTATGCTCTCTCTCTCTCTCTCTTCCATTAGTTGGGGATAACCATCAGCCTTGCGAAATCCAACGTGATTCCCTCTCGGCATTTGGAATTTATAGGAGTTCAATTAGAATCCATTTCAGAGATTGCAGCCTTACCACAGAACTCACATTGCACAGAATTCAGCTGCTATGGGAGCAGGTCACTCAGATTTTAGACCTGTCATGCCCCTCGGTTTACCTGGGTCTTTGGGCTCTCATATCAATGGCCTCAGCCATTCTTCTCATTCCCCTGGCCAGGTACCACATGCAAGTGTTGCAGTGGACCTTAGCTGTCCAATGGTCAGCCGTGCTTCATCCCCTGTCTATGACTATAAAATTGACACCTGTGTGCAGACATCACCTCCAGTGGTAGCTTCAGTTTCAGGGTCTCTCTTTCTAGGCAGGCCCTTTTCTTTCTCATCGCCCACAGCCACATTGAACACGGATGCCTCCCTGTCGGTGTGGGAGGGGGCATTGTCAGGGAAAGACTGTCCAAGGTACATGGTCCCCAATAGAGACCAAGTTACATATAAACACTCTAGAGATGAGAGCAGTTGTTCTATTGTTGCAAGCCTTCCAGGACTGGCTCCCTCTAGGGACGATTGCAGTTCAGACAGACAATATGTCAGTCGCCTGGTACATCAAAAATAGGGGGAAACACATTCTTAGCCATTGTGCAGAGAGGCCATAAGAGTGTGAGAATGGGCGTTGTCCTCTGGCCACTTCTTCATTGCAACACACATACCCAGGGATTCCAACATGTTGGCTGACAGACTCAGCAGATCTATCTTGAGTGCTCACGAATGGTCCCTCAATCCTTCGGTGGCGAAGCCAACCACAAATGCAACAGGTACTTCGCCCTGATCCCCCCTCAGGAGGAGTTACCAAGGGATGCTCCAGTTCACGATTGTCCTCTGAGTCTCCTTTATGACTACCCTCCTATTCCCTTAATACCAAAGGTTCTGCTGAAAGCTCTACACCTGAGGACATCCCTTATCCTCATTCCTATTTCTGGCCTCATCAACTGTGGTTCCCCTTCATCTGGTCTCATCTGAAGTATCCACCATGGGTACTGGATCTCCATCAGGATCAGATTTTTCATCCATCACGGCTTCTTCTACCAAACCTTTGTGGACCCTTCGTCTAACCGCATGGTTTCTCCAGTTCCAATGATTATAAAACAGTCCAGGCTAGCATACCCCATTCAGCGTATCATTCTAGCCTCTCAGAAACCTTCCACTAGAAGGGTATACAAGCAGTAAGTGGAAAAGGTTTTCTATCTGAGCTAAGAGCAGGAATCTGGATCTCTTTTTCTGCTGCAGTGTCAGATATTCTTTTGTTCTTGTTCTCCCTTTTCCAAATGGGAGTGAGTTTTTCCACTATCAAGGTTCAGTTAGCAGTGATTTCCAATTTTCTTATGAGCTGTGACTCTACCTTTTCTTCCCAGCATTGTGAAGCATTTATGAAAGGGGATTTTCTGCTTTGGCCTCCGATTAAGGACTCTTCACCTCCTTGGGACTTCATGCTGGTTTTGCAATCTCTGACTAGGAGTCCTTTTAAGCCTGGTAGTTCCTGCGACCTCAAGTTCCTATCTTATAAGACGGCCTTCCTGGTGGCTATTTCTTCAGCTAGGAGGGTCTCAGAACTGCAAGCTCTCACCATTACTCCCCCTTACTTGATTTTTCACAAGGACAGAGTCTCTGTTAGGACGAACCCCTACTTTTTGCCCAAGATTGCTTCCAATTCATCTTTAAACCAATGTATTCAACTTCCAGTTTTCTTCCCTAACTATTCCAACAAAGGGGAGTATATCCTACATATCTTGGACGTTCACCAACAATTACGGTTCTACCTGCGTAGGACAAAAGATTTTCATAAGTCAGAACAGCTCTTTGTGCCCTTTTCCCTTAACACATGCGACCTTTCAGTTTCCAAGGTCACTATTTCTAAATGGATATCTAGCTGCATCTGTACAGTCTACACTCTTAATCACACTGAGGTTCCAAGAAATGTCAAGGTCTGTAGCAACTTCTTCAGCCTTTGCAGCAAGGCTTTCTATTGATGATATTTGTGCTGCTGCCACTTGGTCTAACCCTCACACATTTATTTCTCACTGGAGCAGGGCTTCTTTTGGCTCCATGGCACTCTGGCATGTCCTTCCTTGAGGCCTCCTAGGGTTGATGTTAGCTGGGGACTCTGACCCTGTAGTGATGAATGATGACTTGTATAACATCAGATTAGGAGTTATGTATTTACCATAATTTGGCATCTGTGTTATCCTAAATAGTCATTCATCACATCAGGGAGGAATTTCGAGTTTCTCCTCCAGTCCTGTGGGAAGTATTTTGCTGGCTTGGATCCGATGTCGGATCCAAGACCCTGTAGTGATCATTGGTGACGTAGGACAACACAGATGCCAAGTTATGGTACGTACATAACTCTTATTCCAGACTTTTGGTTTTAATTTCTGTTACTGCTAAAATTTGTGAACCTGCTTTATAATTAAGAATACTGAGGATAAAAAAAGAGAACTAAAGCCACCTACACTCTTCTTTGTGCTGTATACTCACTGCCATGAAATGTAATTTACATAGCTAGACAGAGAAACACACAGTCTGCATTCCAGAAGACAGCAGTATGAAATTATATTATTGATATTTAGACTGTTATAAAATACTAACTCAAAAGACAGTTGTACAGAATAGTATCTGGTTGAAGTTACACTTGTAAATTTCAGGGAATATAGACTTATTTTAATTACTGCACCCTCATCATGCAAGCTTTAGTCCTGATGGTTCTTAATCTTTACTTTCAAGCCATCCAAGAGACATAGAACAGTTCCCCATGAATTGTGGTATAATTCTATATACTTTTTTTTTTCAAATTAGTACATGTGAAATCATGTTTGTATTACAGGGATCAGCATGTCATAACATGGACTGAAAGAGGAATCTTCATATTTATTCCTCAGAATGTTCAAGTCCTACTGTGGTGTGAAGTGAAAGGTCAGAAAATTATTTGTTTTAAAATATGTATATTTTGCTTAATACACACACATTATAAATGCAAAGTAGAATGTTTTACACTTGTTTGAGCAACGTTATCGTGGAAATCTAGTCTGTATGCAGTAGTTCATAGAGAGCTTCAGCTTCTTTTGGTTTATGAACTATTGTTATGCATATTAGTGGATATTAATTGCTGTACAAGAGTGGTTGAACTGTTATGCCTGAAATAGTCTTGGTAAAAAGTGGCTTAGTGATAGGATCCCTGCCTCACAACTTCATTATCTGGAATTCAGCCTTGTCTTCCTGCTTCTATCTTTAAGGAGATTTGCATGTTTGCTCCAGTGCCTGCATGCATTTTTTGTATGTACTTCAGTCCCCCACACCCATCTTCACTAAAACATGGTACTTGACTGGCTGCACTAAAATTATCTGTATGTATGTTCTGTTTGCCCTTACCATTGTGAAACAAATCATGGTTGAACAGGGTCAGAAAGGGACTGCCTGGTTAACAAGTTAAAATGTAAAATATTCTGCTTGCATAGTAACATGTAATTTGCTGCCAGTTTAAATAAATTTTCTGCTCATTGCTAAAGCTGCAGGTCCAACAGATGTGTGCTTTTCATAGCTTTCGGGTATGATTGTTTTGCACTGCCCCTTCTGTTTGTTGCCTGTTCAATGTTTCAGCTGAGCTGACTAATAGGTAGGTTTGGGTGCCAAACCCTTCAGAGCTTTCCTGTCACCAGAGAGAGTGCTCCTCTGAGGGCTTTCTAAGATCAGCGATCGAATAACACTGCTCCATTGCAGGGCTGATAAGTTTTCTTTATGAAAAAAAAAACCTTCCACTTTAATTTTTGTGAAATAATGTACTTCTTCCTAGCTAAAATATTTATTTTGCAGAAAAAGTGGTTTTATTGACAGTCATGTGACTTTTTTTTTTCATTTTTAAACTGGAATATTACAATTTTTTACTGTTGTGCTAAGAAGTTGATAAAGTTTATTTAAAACTAGGTTTTTCTGGGACAAACTGGTGATGTTATGTAGTCCTATCTCGCCGTAATTCTTGCTGGATGGGTTCGGAGCCGATATTCGGTTCCGACTCTGCCGATACTAAAGCTCGAGAGCTTTTACTGGCTCGAGGCTAGCCCCTATCCCATGGTGCCTCACGGCAATTCCCCAGATCTCGTTTGCCGTGAAAGCTTTGAGGTTGTGTCTTACTGGTTCGTTGGCTAAGTAAAATGATTTTTTTACTATATTTAGTCCTTTTCTACCCTTTTTCTATCTGATATTTATATAGATAGTTTCTTATCTCTTGTACTACTGTTTCTGAAAGTTTTTCAAACTCTATTCCCCCCTTAGGACTGTATGGCCCGTTTAAGTTAGAGGGCCATATTGCCCATTTAAGTTAGAGGGACTTTCCTCCCTGTACATGTGTGACTGTTAAAATCTTCTTCTCTTCTCACCTTTATTGTTGTTAATACTTTTACTGTTATTATCTTTTTGTCTTAGTGTCTAAGAATGTCTAAAGATAAAGATAAGGATCATCGGGGTTCAAAAAATGTGATAGGTGTGCACAGAAAATGTCTCTTACAGACAGCCACACCAGTTGTGTATATTGTCTTGGTGAAACCCATTTACAGGGACCCTGCACCCTCTGTCACGCTTTTAGCACAAGAGTTTTGAATGAAAGGAAGAGAAAACTCATTGATAGGGGTCTCATGACCAGTTCCTTCCAGGAACAGCTGGAACTTGGTCAGGCAGCTCCAAAATCCTCAAAGAGAAAATCATCGGCCCCGATAAAGACTAAAGTGTCGGACAGTAAAATAACCGACAGAACACAAGCCAAGAAGATTCCAAACTCACGGCAAACAGGACCACAGATTCAACCAAGATGTAGCAATATGGATAATATAGTTGACCAGCCACAGGATTCAAAAATGCCAAATTTATTCCACGAACAAACACACAGAATGTTACGCGCTTTCCCTCGGTCAATACTGAGCTTCATCAGAACAAAGAATACATTCATTGCAACCTTTAAATACCAGCAGATAGTCACCTGACCCACATTTTCCCCCCACTAGAACCGTTAAAATCCATGAAAATCGTACAATCAAGCATTTGTTTATATAAATAAAAACATTGTGACACAATCTAATGTAAAACAGTCTCCTTCATCAACTTAGTACTAAATAGTACCAAATCATCTAGAATGAATACAAAGCAAATGTACATACTTTCAATTGTAGTGTCTAAACACAGTACCCTGGTCATATACAATGGTAATATACCATAAGATCTGAAATAAAAAGCAAAAACCTACCAAAATATAGTAATAAAGTGTTGGAACCAAGAAGTTCTGGTTCCAACTCAGCTTCATCTTCGGTGCCATCGATTTCATCGGTTCCGAGACAGTCTTCAGTACCGAAAATTTTGCCCAACATCGAAACTGTATCTCCTACATTGAGATCTCCCATTTTGGAGAGAAGGAGGTCTCCTTCTGTCTCCACCAGATCCTCCAGGACCCTATCAGATGAGGACATCAAGAGGGTGGTGAAGAGGTTACTTTCGGATCCAGCTCTGGCTAAAAAATTGGCCCCTCCAGACCCAAAGGTCTCAGAGCTGACCCCCTTACCAACCACTGTTCCTCTTCTGACTGCTTCCCACTCGGAACCTATTACATCAGGTTCCTCTGTCTTCGACCCTTTGGCTCCAGGGATTCAACCTGTTTCCTCGGAGCCGATTACTCTATCCTCGATGGCTCAGTCTGGAGCAGAGGGTTCTAGGAGCCGACACTGTTGTGTCGACTCCGAGGGGGACAGTCACCCTGGGTTCTCGTCAGAACCGACCCTCCCTCTCAGAGCCTCAGCTCAACTCAGCTCTGCTCCCACTTCTGCTTCCGAGCTGTTCCCTCTTGTTAGGAGTCGACCAAGCTCCCCCTCGGAGTGGGGAGGGGGCTTTTGAAGCTATAGAGAAGGCTTTATCCTCTGCCAAAGCCATTCCTTTGGAACCTGTGTCCCACCAGCAGCAGGCAGAAACCTCTTCCCTCCTGCCACCCCCACAGCATAGGGAACCAGAGGCCCAATTAGCCCTCATTGGAGGTGCTCCCTCTTCCGAGACCTCCCCAGATTATCCCACTGGAGAGATCCCTCGCAAGAGGCTATGTAAGAGGAAACATATTGACTCCCCTGAGTCTGTCACGTTAGACACTGATTTAGAGGAATCAGGAGGGTCCCCTAGATCCCCCTCTGAGGATGTCTTTTGTTTTCTGACATCCTAGAAATCCTTAGACATAGGGGTGATTGGAAGACCTCTAGCCCTACTGAAGATGAGTCAGTCTATCTTGAGGCCTTTGGCTCCTGACCTTTCCCCTCCTGGGTGACACTGCCTTATGACCAACTTTTGGGGGTCATATTGCGGAAAGCATGGACCTCTCCAGATTCAGTGGAAGCCGTCCCGAGGAGGCCAAACAAATTTATAACAGCACCTGATGACAAGTCTTTCCTTAGTAAGGGAATTCCAGATGATTGTGGTAGCTGTGGCCACCAAGAAGGAATTATCTGAGACGTCTTCTAATATCCATCCTGCTAACAAGGAGTCCAGGACGATGGATAGGTATAGGAAGTGTACTTTTTCTTTAGCGGCATTTACATTAAGATCGCTGAATTACCTAACTCATTTTACTCATCGTCAGAGGGATCTCCTGAAAGAGTTAGGAGATACCCTCCAGGGTTCAGTAGCTTCCGGGTTCCATGGATAAGGTTTCTACACAGCTCTCCACCCTTACTTCCATAGCTAACTCCTCCATGAGGCTGATCTCATATGCGGCAGATGGAGCAAGTAGGGCAGCCACAGCAGGAATATCCCAAAGGAGACATTCGTGGATGCATCTTTGTAATTTTACGGAATCCTTCAAGTCTTCCTTCACTAATGTTCCCTTTGATGGCTCATCTCTTTTTGGACCCCAAGTGAAAGAGACTTTGACTAGGTGCGAGCAGGAAGGGAAAACCTTGTCTGTCATTGGAGTCCATTTCTCTCTCCCGTCCAGACCCTATCCCAAGGGTAACACAGGAGGGAAAATGTGGTTCCGCAAATCCCAAAAAGGTTTTCCTCAGGCACAAGGTTAACCCTGCCCCAGAGGCATAGGGGGAGGATATAATGGAAGACGCTGCCCTCGCGGCAGTGGAGGTCCGCAACATCAGGGAGACAGAGAAGCATTCTCTGATCGTCCTTTTCATCGACCCTGAGGGATTGCCCGACTGTCCGTCGCTGGAGGCAGTCGGGGGTCATATGTCGCTTTACCCAAGCACCTGGCTAACTATCACTCAAGATCATTGGGTACACACAATAATATCCAGAGGTCACCTGATTCCCTTTATTTCCAAACCCCCAACAAATCTGTCTCTTCCAGACATACCACCCATCCAACTAGAACGTGCAACATCAGAAGTCATCTCGTTGCTGCAAAAAAGAGTCATCCAAGAAGTCCCCGCAGAGCAAGTAGGAACCAGAACTTACTCTCGATTCTTTTTAGTTACAAAAAAGAAAGGGGACTGGAGATTAAGTCTAGATCTCAGCAGGCTCAACAAGCATGTAAGAAAGTCAAAGTTCCGAATGGTCACTCTGCAGTTGATATTTCCCTTTATCGGGAAAGACAACTGGATGTGCTCAAGTTATCTCCAGGATGCGTACTACCACATCAAAATGGACAGGCGCTCCAGGAGACACTTATGCTTCCGGCTGGGAGCCAGTCATTTTCAGTTCAGAACACTGCCCTTTGGCCTCACTACAGCCCCAGAGTGTTTACCAAATGCATGGCAGTGGTAACAGCTCACCTGAGACGTCAAGGATTCCAGGTGTTTCTGTGCCTAGATGACTGGCTCCTCAATGCTACCACCAAGCATCAACTCATAAGGACCAAGGACGAGACTCTATCCTTGTGCACCAGTCTAGGCATCACTATCAACTTGCAAAAGTCAGTCTTATCTCCCTCGCAGCATATTGTATATCTAGACTCAGAAATAGACACAATCACCATGTCAGTAAAGCTAACACAAGAAGGAGTGGAATCTCTATGCAGTCAGGTCAGATCCTTAATAAACAAATAGAGTCCAGGCCAGAGTAGTCCTTCAAGTCGTAGGGACTATGGCTTCAGCCATCCTATTAGTTCCTCTTGCTCGCCTACATATGAGGATTCTCTAATGGATGCTATTTGCACAATGGTCGATGCAAGACCTTCCATTGTCTCACCAGATATTAATAACAAATGCATGCAAAAAGGATTTGACATGGTGGTTACACACGAAACAACTTATCCTGGATCATCCACTTGTTCCTCCACAAGAGAAAACAGTTTTGACCACAGACGTTTCCCAGATAGGGTGGGGGGGGCATTATCTGGGAATGACAGTCCAAGGTACTTGGCAGCACCACGAGAACCACTTTCACATCAATGTTCTGGAGATGAGAGCGGTGCTATATGCATTGCAAGCACTTCACAGCTCCCTTCCCACCGGGATGATTGTGATTCAGTTAGACAACATGTCTGTTGTGTGGTACATAAACAAGCGGGGGGGGGGGGGCAAGTCTTACCCGCTTTGCCGAGAGGCCTTAAGAGTTTGGAAATGGGCGATGGATACTCAACGCTTCCTGATAGCAATGCATATCCTGGGGAAATCCAGCATAATAGCGGACAAACTCAGCCAAGCAATTCTGATGCCTCAGGAGTGGTCCCTGAATCAGCTCCGAACCCATCCAGCAAGAATGTAGGCGAGATGGACTACAAACATGGAACGTTATGGTAAGCACATAACTTCTTTTTATTTTACTTTTGGGGGCTTGGGTAAGCGTTTAAAGTGCTTTTTACTGTTTTTTTGGGGGGGAGGTTCTTTTGTGCTTGATGTAGTCAAAATATTAATGACTGTTCAGCAGCCTTTGCCAGCAAAGCAGGTTGATATTTTGCCTCGGTCACTGGTGGGTGACTCTGCTGTGGCCTAGGCAGGTTTCTCAAACCACTCATCTTTTTCATTGAGTCCTGCTGGTACAGTCCATCCATACAACCACCATGTACAAGGGGTTAAACACATCCTCTGTGACTGTTGGTATGCCTTTGTCGGGCAGGGGAGAGCCATTGTTCCTAGTCCTGGTACATGGCACAGAATGCTTCTTTACTTAGCCAGAAAGCTGTGCCCTTCCCTAGGGAGGTGATTGCTGGCAGTTCTGTGTCTGTTTCATCAGGGATTCCTGTCAAAAGACTAAACATATGTCGTCTTCTGTCCCAGTGATGCTGGACAGGAGTAAGTGATTTGGTTTAGTTCAGTGTTTAGTACAGGCTTTTGACTATTCTTATATGCCTGGTCCTTTTAAAAGAAAAATGGATTCTTTTTTCCTGAAGAAATTCAAGAGTCTGACTCTCAAAAGGAGTGTGAAGGGACAGATGATGCAACATCTACACAGATTTCTGATTCAGTTTCTGAAGAGAGTATGACTTCAGATAGTCCCTGTAAAGGATTCTTTTTAATTGAGACTTATTTCCACAATTAATCAGTTGTTTCAGTGCGAAAGTAGTGATGGTTCTCAGCCCCTCAGAAAATATGAATTATTACAACTGGAATTTCCTGAATCTACACCTATTCATCTTGTTCTTTGAGCTTAGGAGGATGTTTTTGCCACAGCTTGCAATTTCCCTGCCAGTCTGCCTGCTTCCCACTAAAAAGCAGATAGATAAATTTCCTTAGTCTTTTTTATACACTAATTCCAAACTTAACACAGCAGCCATAGCTTTAGTGAACCAAGTTCCTGCTAATCATTTTAATAGTAATCCCTCTTTTTCTGACAAGGATGGTGAAAAGTTTGGGGAAGAAAGTGTATGCTTCTGCAACTCTTGCTTTTCGAATTTTCAGCAGTCAGGCTCAAAGCTGAAGTTTATACTGGCCTCTTGTGAGAATATGAGGAATGTTTGGCATTGGTGCTTCGTGTGAGGAAAAGTCTGCTTTGTGTAGTCTGGCTTCAGATGTTTCACAAGTCACTACTCATTGCTTAAAATGTGCATATATCTCTGCTGATGACACTTCTGTCGCTGCTGTCACTTGAATCAGTATGAGGAGAGTTGCCTAGCTGTGTTCACAAAACCTCCAAGACACTGTCAAAAAATGTTGAATTCTGCCTTGAATGGAGAGGTAGTTTTTAGACCTCCTGCTGCAGAATCATTAAAAGTGTGATTGGGGGGGGGGCAATCCAAGGGATCTCTCAGATTTTTCATCCCTTATCCAAGTTTACCAAGGAATTCTATGCTCCCTCATCTAATTTCAATAAAAAGCAAAATAAACAGTCCCAACAATCTACTGGTAAGCAGATGTTTAAAAAAACAGTGACAGGGAGATTCAAAAAACAAAACAGGAACACCCAAGAACAAAGAGCAGTCTAATAAGTTTGAATGACTATACGATTGCTTTCCACCCTCATCCATCCTGGAAGTCCTTTAATTCTTCCTGAAAGTCTGAACCTCAGTTTCTGTCTTTAGCAAAATATTGTTTCAGACATTTGGGTTCTGGGAATAATCCATCAGAGCTACAAATTGCAGTAGCAATCTGTCTCCTTTTCAGGGGATTCTTCCTTATTTGCCAAATCAAACTCTTCTTTTCCTTTCTGTCATCCAAAGTATGCTAGATCAGGAGGTAGTAGTAGCTGCCCCTCTTCCTCGGTTAGGAGAAGGATTTTATTCAAGGATGTTTTTGTTGCCAAAGAAAGAAGCCTGTCTGAGACCTGTTCTGGACCTTTCCTTTATGAACTAGTTTATGATAGTGCCCAAGTTCAAAATGCTGTCACTTCACAACTTGCTACTCATTACCCTTTTGAGTTTCCTAGTCACCTTAGATTTAAAAAATGCATATCATCATGTGCCTATAGATCCATATTTCAGATTTTTCTCAAGGTTTATTGTGTCTTGATCACATTATCACTTCTCTGCCTTACAGTTTGGGCTATTTACTGCTCCAAGGGTGTTCACAAAGTGCCTAGCTCTTGTGATGGTCTACTGCAGACTGTAAAATATTCACATTTTTCTTTCTTTGGACTTGCTTGTCTTTGCAGAGTATTTTTCAAAGTGTTTGAATCCTTCACTTGGGTAAGGGATCTCAGTTACAGGCTGGGATTGTAAGAGAACATTCAGAAGTTCTTTCTGACTCTCTTTCTCACAGGATTGTTTTTCTGGAGTATCATCTGGGCACCTCAGTTCAAAGAGCTTTTCTTCCACAGGAAAAAAAATTAGATATGCATTTAGATCTACTCCTGAAATTTTTCACTCAGACTTCCTTCTCACCATGGGAATTCCACAGGATTCTAGGTCTCAGGACATCATTGATATATTTTGCAAGGTTCCACATTAAAAAGTTACAGTGGTACCTAAAATCTGTATAGTCCCAGCAACAACATCTATTGACCTTTCAAATTCCAGTTTTAGGATTTGTGAAAAAGGAAATTATGTTGTGGAGACAGAAAATCTCTCAGAATCCAAGTCTGCCATTCTCCTCTCCTGCTCCAGCAAAGTCAGTCACAGTAGATGCCTCAGATGTTGTTAGGAGAGCATTGTCTATAGGGATTAAAAGTACAGGGTCTTTAGAACAAAAAAGACTAAAACACATCAGCATAAAAGAGATGTTAGTTCTCATAAATGCTTTCAATTCTTTAAAAGTCTGTGGTCCCCAGGACATCTACAAGTGTTTACAGAAAATACCACAGTAATATGTAACATAACTAAGGGAGGAACTAGCTCTTACCCTCTGTGCAGACCAGCCATGGTAGCCTTGGATATAGCTTTTCAGCACAGTCTCACTGTAGAGGCACCTTACATTGTGTCAAAGCAAAATTGTGTGGCAGACAAGCTGAACGGGACCAGTACTGAGTTTAACAAATGGAAGCTGAATCAGTGAGTTTTCTAAGATTTGGCCCATCTGTGGGGAACACCTCAAACAAATCTTTTTGACTCCTCTGTAAATAATCAATTGCCAAAAATCTGTTCAAGGACTCTATACAAGAGGATTTTATATAAGAGGGCTGTACATTGTTCAGCAGCTTGACGTAACCTCTTCCAATGTGAAAAAAGAAACTGAAAGACAAGGGCGAGGATCTCTGTCAACTTTTAGTAAATTCAGTTACTGGTTAGTAAGTATACTGTCTGGATGCCATCAAAGAAGAAACTAAGAGAGCTTGAAAGGTAAAACACCTAGAAAAAGTAAAGAAAAAAAGCTGACTGGGTAGAATCCTGCAGCTGTTCAGCAAAAAGCAGTTCAGACTCCAGCTTTTCATTCTTCTCATAATAAAGCACATGGAGAGACTTTGCCAGAGAAACCTTTTCCATTGTTCCAAAGGAAAATGCTTGCGTGATCAAGGAAAGCACAGGAGCTGACTTGAAGAATCAGGAGTTACCTAGGCATTGAACTGAAATCTGGAGTTTGGAGTTGGGAGAGGGAGATGAGCAGGAACAAGACCAGCAACACAGAAATTAGTGAATAAATGTGAGACTGCAAAGCATCAATCATATTTGTAACATGCAGCTGCATAAGGAAAAGTGGAAAGACTGGACTTTTGTTGACTTTGTTAAACTTATGGGGGAACTGAAAGGCATTTGCCTCAGTTTATGCCATTTAATGTTTGAAAGAACACTCGGGAAAGGGGAAGAGGCAGGAAGAAGGTAACCATAAGTAAAATAATTTCTTTTCATAACAATATTTCTATGAAACATTTTGTGATATAAATTGTATGTTTATATTAAAGCATTTTAATTGTTCTTTGATGTAATAAAGATACTAAAGTAGACATTTGCCTTTTTTTCTTATTAGTATTAAGAAATGTAAGCATTACAATGCAAAAAGAAAAAAAGGCTAAACCAGAGCATTACAATTTAAAAAGAAAAAAAGGCTAAACTAAAGCATGTTTGAGTTGTTAAGCTTTAATCATGGGTTGTTGATGTGGAGGATGGTGTACAAAAGTACACAGGTTGTAATGTATGTAGAACTGATGTATTTTTTTCCTCTTACTTTTGCATAGGTAACCATTTGAGTTAAGACCCTTGGCTTAATCTAATACCAAGTTTTAAGTAGAAACTGTAAATAAGAGAGCACTGAATATAATGAAAAAATTTCATGTATCAATAAATGTTTCAACTTGTCTTTAGAAGCCTGTAGCTGTGGATTACATTTTTTCTATTACATTTCTATGGAGACAAGCTGATTATAGATCAGTAAAAAAAGCCATAGTATGTTTCTTAAAGGCAAAAAGTTAATGTTTTTTGAAAGCATGCAGGTTGTTTTTCACATCTGGGAAGGGAATAAATATAAAAAGACACCAGTTAGTGTAAGCAGAAGCACAGGCAGTAACATGCATTTTTAGCATGGCTAACCTCAGCTTTAGGTGAATTAAGACCTGTGTTTGCAGCTGTCTGTTTGAAACAATTGATGTTAAGTTGTCTATCTCGCCTTCATTCTTGCTGGATGGGTTCGGAGCCGACCTCGGCTCTGACTCGGCCACTCTAAAAGCTCGAGAGTTGGTTCCACCGGCTCGAGGCTCCCCTTATATCCCACAATGCTAGGCGGTATTACCTCAGATCTCGTTTGCCGCTACAGCGATCGAGGTGTATTGTTTCTACCGGCTTCAGGTCAGTTATTATAGATTATAGTTAAATTAAACCCCTTTAATTTAGTTTTTTATAGTTAATTCCCTTAACTTAGTGGATTTTGACCCTTTCATACCTGTTTATCCCCTTTTTTCCTTAAGAACTTATTAGTTCTTCCCTCAGGCCTTCGGGCCCTTCCATCCCCTTATTAGTGGAGTGTATGTGTTTTTTAGGGATTTAAAAAAAAAAAAAAAAAGAACTAATTTTTTTTAGTTAACATTAGTGGACAGTGTAATCGGTGTGTTTGTGTGTGTGGTGGTTACACTTTTTCCTTAAAAATGTCTAAGGATTCAAAGGTCTCAGGCTTCAAGAAGTGTGACTCGTGCTGTCAGAAAATGTCTCTGACAGACGGTCACACTTTTTGTGTGTACTGCCTGGGACCTTTACACCTGCAGGACTCTTGTGCTGTATGCCATGGCAGTGGTAGCTTCTCACCTGAGACGTCAAGGATTCCAGGTGTTTCCTTACTTAGACGACTGGCTCCTCACAGCTCCTACCAAGCATCTTCTTCTACTTGCCAGAGACCGCACATTTCGCATTTTTCAAAAGTTAGGTATCTCAATAAATTGCGAAAAGTCTGTTTTGTCGCCTTGTCATGCTATTACCTTCATAGGCGCAAATCTAGACACAGTCAACATGTCTGCGAGGCTCACAGACCAAAGAATAGCAGACATACACAAACTGGTCTCCCTTCTCTTCCACAGCAACAGAGTCAAAGTCAGATTAGTTCTAAAAGTACTAGGGATTATGATAGAGATTCTAGAGCCTTGGACAGATGGGACAAGAAGATATATACTTCTGCTACTTTGGCCATTAGGGCTTTAAATTGCCAGTTTCGTATGATAAAGTACCAGCAGCATATTATGGGACTACTTAAACAGACAATGATGTTGATTCCTGACTGTACTGAACACAAAGAATTACAATTTAATACATTCTGCAGAACAAGTTGTTAAACATACTTTGCAATGTGGTTTTGACTCTTTAGAAGCATCTTGCAGGGCTGCTGTCACTGGGTCTGTACTTAAAAGGCATGCTTGGCTTAAGGAGCAAAACTTGCCAGATCATGTTAAAGCTAAATTACTGGATGCTCCCTTAAACCAAGACCACCTGTTTGGCAACAGAGCAGAAGAAGTCCTCAAAAAGATGGAGGAAAAAGCTAAATCTATGTAAACTGTTAAAGATTTCCTGCAAGTACAGCCCCCCAGATTTATTAGGCATTGGCCTTCAAAGAATTGGTCCTTTCCAGCCTCTTCCAGGCCTTCTCAGTCCAAACCCAGGAACAGCAGACCACCTAGGTTTCGGTCTCAGGCTACACACAGGCCTAAGCAGTGGGGGGCTACCACTTCCAAAGCAGGGAGTAGTAAGACACCCCCCCCACGTAAAAATGACACAATGGCTTGAACTTAACCCTTCCAAGCCCTGCTCAACTACCTGCTCCCTAGGAGGAAAGCTCGCCCTGCATGCAAAAAACTGGGAACTCATTACCCAGGACAAACGGGTTCTGAATATAGTTTCCCAAGGATACAGATTCCACTTCCACACCCTACCAACCCCAAACGGATGGCCAAACCTACCCCCAAATCAGTGAGCAGAAGCTCTACAGCAAGTTCTCTCTTCTAAGTATCAGGACTATTCAACCTGTCCCAGCAGAAGAAAGAGGACAAGGTTTTTTATTCAATACTTTTCCTGGTACCCAGAAAAGACAGCTCCTGGCTTCCTATCCCTGGGCCTCTCTATTTTAAACACATTTTTGGTAATCCCAAAATTCAAAATGTTAACACTTCAACAGCTGCTTCCTATGCTAGGCAAAAATGCCTGGTTGGCAACCGTAGACTTAATGGAAGCTTACCTGCACATCCCAATAAGGGAATCTTGCAGGAAATACCTACGCTTCAGGGCAGGCTCCATGCACTATCAGTCCTCTGCACTTCCCTTTGGCTTATCTACTGCGCCCAGGGTATTCACAAAGTGTCTAGATCCAGCCATTGCATTTTGCAGGCAGAGAAATATTCAGATATACCCATACTTAGACGATTGTCTGATTCAGGCAGAAAGCCAGGACTTGCTGTTAAAACATCTGGCATTCGTAAAGAAACTTCTAACCTCACTGGGGTACACCGTAAACGAAAAGAAATCTCACCTAGTACCCTGCCCAACAGATTGTATTCCTGGGAGCAAGCTTGAACACAACTTCCCAGATGGCTTTCCTCACTCCAGAGAAACAAGTTTATTTGACAACCTACTTCAAACTACTGGCCACAAAGACCCAGCTATCTACAACAAGGGGGGCTCCCTTTCACTCTACCTCCTGCCGCCCAAACCCTAACAACAGACGCATCAGATTATGCATGGGGGGCTCACTTGGCTGGGCAGTGCATTCAGGGCAAATGGAACTTGAGACAGATGCACCTGCATATCAATCAAAAAGAAATGTTAGCTGTACAGAATTCCCTGACAGCCTTCAAAGACCGCATTCTTCCAGGATAACTATTGGTAAAGACAGACAACACCACAGTTCTGTGGTACATAAACAAGCAGGGGGGAACCCACTCGTACCCTCTCTGCAGACTATCCATGGCTCTGTGGAACACAGCCTTGAGCTACCAAGTGCACCTACAGGCTCAATTCCTGACAGGCAAGCTAAATTCTCTGGCAGATGACCTAAGCAGAAATCGCATGGACCCACATGAATAGAAACTGGAACCGAAAGTATTCAACCTCTTGAGGAACAGATGGGGGACTCCAGAGATAGACCTGTTTGGCTCCTCGCAGAACTACCAATTGGACAAATTCTGCACAAGGACTTCCCACAGTCAAGCTTGGAAAATGGATGCCCTGTCCTTTACCTGGGAAAGCCTCTCAGTTTATGCCTTTCCCCCTCTGCCTCTCCTCTCGATGGTTCTGCTAAAGATCAAACAGGACAAGCCAAGGACAATACTGATTACACCATACTGGCCACGCCAGCACTGGTACCACCTCTTGTGCAGTATGACACTGCTGGAACCATGGCACCTGCCTCAGATCCCTTCCCTGCTGTCCCAACAGGCGGGCCAGATTCTGCACCCTTAGCTTCAAACCCTGAACCTTGCAGCCTGGCTAATTCCTTGAGCTCTCCAATAGCATCCCTCAGTAAGCAGGTGCTAGATGTCGATCTGGAGGCAAGGAGGCCTAGTATTAGAAAATCCTATGCTGAAAAGTGGAAAATGTACTGTTCCTGGAGCCAGACTCAGGGGATGGGCACAACGGTGCCCAGCTTACCTGATATACTTCAGTACTTAACAGAAATGCTCCACAAGGGCCTATCCTTCTCATCCATTAAAATTCATGCCTCTGCCATTTCAGCACATTAAAATACTGAACCACCCCTCTTCTGTCACCCTCTGCTAAAGCAATCCCTCAGAGGGGCCAAAAATTTAAGATCCCCCAGGAGAGCCCCTACTCCAGCCTGGGACCTTAACTTTGTATTGGAAAAGCTCACCCTCCCTCCTTTTGAGCCAGCTGCAACTGCAGAGTTGAAATTCTTTTCTTAGAAAACAGCCTTCCTTCTAGCCATCACTTCAGCAAGAAGAGTGCCTGAATTACAGGCCCTCGTGGCAGTGGAGCCCTTCATTATCTTCCATGCAGACAGGGTTTCCCTCAGGACCAATTCTTCCTTTATGCCCAAGGTGGTGTCTAGTGTGGCCCTTAATCATTCGACTACCTTTTTCCGGAATCCACAAAACAAAGGAGAATGAATACTGCACTCTTTGGACCTGCACAGACAACTTAGATTCTGTTTGGACAGGACTAAGCCTCTCAGAAAATCTGAACAACTGCTAGATGGCTTTGCTGCAGGGGCAGAGGGGAAGGCCATTTCAAAGCAAATCATTTCTAAATGGATAGCCCATTGCATTCATTTCTGCTATAAGCACCATGGAAAACCTACCCCACAGGGGATAAGATCACATTCCACCAGGGCTGCATCTACCTCTGCAACCTTTCTCAGAGGTGTCCCTACCTAAACAGTGTGTGTGTGTGTGTGTGTGTGTGTGTGTGTGTGTGTGTGTGTGTGTGTGTGTGTGTATCATGAAAGCCAGAAACAGACATTTAAAGCTGTCAGATATAGGTGGGAATAATGACTTCTTGTCAGAATGGCAGGACTTTGTATATTATCTTGGAATGTGAATGGCTTCACATGTATAGACAAAAATGAAAGAATATTTAATGATATTAAGAAATCAAGAATACAAATAGCAATGTTACAGCAGACACAGTTGGAAAGAACTGAACATTTGAATTTGATAAAAAAAAGAGTCTCAGTATGGGATATTCATCAAAATATCAGCGATAAAGGAAAAGAGGTGTACTTATATTAATTGCTAGAGGAGCCCCAGTAGTGATAGAAAGGAAACATTTATATAAATATTTGGTATGGAAGATGTGAATTCAGTAGTAGGAACTCTTGAGAGAATTTATATGTTATTCTCCAAGGTGTACAATAACTGGGCTAGATTAGACAGAACTTATATTTCACAGGAACACATGCATTTAAATGAGCACATCCAGTAACTATTTCAGATCATGTGTCAATAATTACTAAGATGAAAAAGCAGGGTAGTGAACCTAAAGAAAACCAGATCCCATCGAGCCACATGCTCCAGGGATCTAAACCTCACCACAACAATAAATAGGACGTGCTGGAGGGATAGATTCCTGTCCCAGAGACTTCCCATGCTCTGGAACAAGATTCCAATCTACATTAGGAAGAGCTCCTCACTAACCCTCTTCCAGAGAAACCTTGACGAGTGGATGGGAAACAGAAAGTTTGCCCCAGAGATCAATTCAGTGGCTCTACTGGACAGAGGCACAGGGAACTAATCTAAGGGGGCAGCGATAGCCAACACATTCCGGCTAGGCTTATAAATGCCTTCAGGCAGATAGCCTAGTACCTACCTATGAAGTAAAGATGAGACACTGCCACTTCCCCCGTGAGTAGTGAAAATTGTTCCTGAGTGATTAAGGAAGATGGAAAGTACTCCAGAAGTTATAGCTAGTGAGTGGGATAAAACAAAAGTGGAGTTTAAAACTAGGGTAGAAATACAAAAAAGAGATGTGGTTAAGAAGTAATATGAATTATTTACAGAAGAAGGGGAATCTCGCAGATGAGATTAGAAAAAGTGCTGTTAAGCAACTGTTTTTGATGATAACTCCAGACCACAAAAACGTTTCGATTTTCCAAAAGGAAGCAGAATGTAAGAAAATATCTCTGCTGTTGGTGGGTCTTGATGCAGAGAAGATATTTGACAGAGTGAACAATGGAAACAATTGCATTTTTTGGTACATCTTCCTAATTAACCTTATTATTGTATGAGGGATTGGGGGCAGAAATCAAAGTGGCAGGGTTTCTCCGATATACTGATCCCAAGGATATTGCCAATATCCTGGCAGATCGATTCAGTGCCAACTTCACCCCCCTCTCACCCCCCTAAAGGGCCCATCTTAATACCAAAAGATTGCCAAATTCTTGTACTCATGGCCACACAGGTAAAAAACGCACTGTCCAAAGCTAAGAATACAGCATCGATGGGACCAGACGACATCCCAGGCTGTGTACTACATGAACTACATAATGAACTGGCACCTCACCTAAGTGTCATGTTTAATCATTGCCTCACCTCAGGCTTCATGCCCAATGAGTGGCGCACAGCTACAGTTATCCCACTCCACAAGGGGGGATCCACATTGGATCCTGGGAACTATCATCCCATCAGTCTGACAAGCCTGATCTGCAAAGCCATGGAACGCATTATCATGGAACTTATAAACAAAGACATTGACAACCTTCAAACACTGGACCTCACCCAGTTTGGGTTCGTAAAAGGGCCGAATCTTGTCTCCTCAACCTGATTGACGACTTTGAATCAGTTTCCAGAGCCGTGGATGAGGGTAAGGCAGTCCACACAGCCTATCTGGACCTCACCAAGGCCTTCAACACCATCCCCCACTCTGGAATTATCGATAAACTTACTAAGCTTGGCATTAATCCCTATGTCACTCGATGGGTTGCCAACTGGCTTACTGACAGAACCCACACTGTAAAAAGGTCAATGTCAGTTATTCGAATGCTTAAAACATCGAACATTATATGGTCGAGACCATGTGTTTGACATTTCAAGTGTTCGAAGGTTGACTTTTAACGGCGCCATACGGTGCAGAATGGGAGAATTTCCCTTTTCTGCACTGAAGTGCGGTCTCGGAGTTGGTATATTTAAGTAGGGGGGTGTGGGGGGTGTAGCCGGGCTTGCCCCCCTGCTCACACTGTTAGTGTATGCTTTTCTTTTCTTTTTATTAGATATTCGAACTTCCAAATATCGACCATATGTTATTCAACATTTTGGAAGTTCGAATATTTGATATAGACCCCTGTAAAAGTAGCTGACTCAAAATCCAGCTCCAGACATGTGACAAAGTGGAGTACCTCAGGGTTCAGTCCTGGGACCGCTCTTGTTTGGCATCTACTTCTCTGAAGTATAGGCCAGCACTAAGGGACTCTGACTAACAAAGTTTGCAGATGACTGCAAACTGGGAGCCATTATTAAATCCCTAAATGATGTGGATATTCTACAAAAGGTTCTTACAGAAATAGATGCTTGGTGCCAGAGCCATGGACTCAAGCTCAATGCCAAGAGATGTATATTTATCCCCTTTGGGAAAAAACATGTACCCATGAATTACCACACAAGTGGCAGTACACTAAACACCAAAAGTGTAATAAGGGACTTAGGGACACAGGTGGACAGTGGTCTCACTTTCAATAAACACAGCCACAACAGTCAGGAAATCCTATGTAGCACACCTCATCACTAAGGGCTTTTCATCCAGAAATAAGGAGGTCATTGTCCCACTGTACTCATCCCTCATTAGACCCATTATAGAGTACAACGCCCCATTTGGTATGTACCTCACAAGACATCTACAACAACTGGAAAGGCCACAGAAATACCTCACTAAAAGAATCACAGGCCTAAAGCAGATGCCATATGCTGACCGTCTAAAAAAAAATTCCAGCTATGCTCTGTCGCATATCACCTACTCAGAGGTGATCTCTGCTTAAGGGGTGGGAGGTTGGCATAATGGTTAAGGTGTTTGCCTTATAAACCAAAGGTAAGGGTTTGATTCTCAAATGGGGTAACTGGCTAGGCTTAAAATGGCCCACAAAGGCAGTTAGCCTGGTACTAATCTATGAACCTATGAACCTTAACATACAAGGCCATGTCAAACCCAGTGCTGTTGGACATGCTACACTTAAAAAGAATCCCAATCCCTCAGAACTACACGCTCCAGGGATCTAAATCTGGTCATCACAATGAACAAAACATGCTGGAGGGATAGGTTCCTGGTCCAGAGGCTCCCCATACTCTGGAATAGACAGCCCATACATGTCAAGCTGAGCGCCTCTTTGGCCCTCTTCAAAAGGAACCTTGACGATTGGATGGAAGATAGGAAATTCACCCCAGGGATCACGTCAGTCGCCCTACTAGACAGGGGACCAGGGAATTGATATGGCTAGGCTTGTATAGGCCCTAGAGCCAATAGCCTAGTACCAACCTATGAACAGAGGAACCAGACAGGGGGTTCCTCTTTCCTCTTTGTTGTTTGTGTTTTATTTAGAACCATTGGCAAAGAAAATAAGAGACTTAGAAATTCAAGGATATAATTGGTATGGTATTTAAGAAAAGTCGGCTTTATTTGCAGAAGGTAGTATTTTGTACCTGTTAAAACCAGAAGTACACATTTCAGTGCTGTGGAACATTCTGAGACAGTTCCATTTTTTGGGATATAAAATTAATGAAGATAAGACAAAAGCTATAGCTGTAAACTATGCACTTGCACATGAACTGGTTCAGCAGTACCCATATTTATGAAGACATGATAAAATGAATTTCTTAGGAGTATGGGCTAAAAGGACACTGTTATGGCAGCTAAGGATATGCGGAAAAAGACTAAATAAGATAATTCAAAAACTGAGAAACTGGATTATCTTGCCTATGGGCATGGATAGCAAGATACAAGCAGTAAAAATGGTTTTAGTCCCTTTATTTTTATACACAGGCCAGGTATATTTTTATCAACAAGAGAAAAAGTTATAGATAGGGAGAGGAAGAGCGCAAGAGTCAAGTAAGGTAACTTGATCCTTCCAATAGAAAAAGGAGGTTTAAGATTACCTGATTTGAAGGGATATTTTAGAGTTACACAGTTAAGGCTCTTATGCATAACACAGTCTAAAGGCTACAATTCAAAATGGAAAGGGAATTATGACGAAGCAGGAGGAAATTCAAGAAATGAGGAGAGTTGGATTTTAGATACAGATCCTTGAGGAGGATAACTGTCGCACACAATATTAAATTCATAAAGTAGCAGAAGGTATGCTAAAAATTAAGCCAGTACAGCACTGGAGAAAGGAGATTCTGCCAATAGGAGTAACTGCAGTTAGTGATACAGGAAATAGGCAAGAGGAGACTGAAATTTACTGGAGGAAGCTGGCAAAGGAACTAGGGTATTGGGAACAAATCATTAGAGATGCAAGGGTGATGGAATGGGAAGAGGCCAAGATGACATTTGAACTGCAGGCTACAAATCACCTTTTTATGTCATGGATTGACAGAGTATAGGCAAAGAGACAGGGATATGATATTCTTTGTGAAAGACCTGCACTGGTTGAGTTTTTAGTTGAATGTAGAATAGAAGCTGGTGTTAAAAAGAGGATAATTTAGTAGGACATATAAAATATTGCATGAAACTATAGGAATCAATCAGAAGGGGTCAGAAAAGATTGGGAAGAGAGATTAGATAAGCAGTTAACAAAGAAACAATGGGAAGACATATGCATGGCTCCCAAATATGCAGTAAAGTCTAGAAGATTTAGGATTTTTGCCTGGAAGTATTTGCATGGGTTCTTTTATACCCCGAGCATACTCCAAAGAATTTTTCCTCAAACAGGTGGCAAATGTTGGAAGTGTAATGGGGAAGAAAGAGCTACCTAGGAGCATATGTTTTGGGAGTCTAATGAGTTGCCAGAATTTAAAACTCTGTCAGGAATATTGGGAGAGCAATGAGTGTAACTAAGGAAACTTTTTTTGAGCTGGGATACAGGATCTGAATTGTCTAGACATAGTAAGGCCTTGTTAAGTTTAATTCTGGTGGCTGCCAAAAAAAAGCAATAACTAGAAAATGGAAATCAAAGTGTAAACCAACTGTACTTGAAATAGTGAATATTGTAATGGAGATAAAAGAACAGGAAGTGGGATCTTTAGAAAAGGGTTGGAGTAAATTTCATAGAAAAAAATGGAAATTGTGGTAAATGTACATACAGAAAAATATTTGGGAGATGAAATGAGGTGTAAGAGAAGGTAGGAAATGAGCAATTTATGCAGTGCTGCTTAGATTGTATAATATATATAGTAATACATGTAACATGCAATGTTTCTAAACATGAACTTGTTAATATGGTTGGATTGCTTGTATAGAAATGTAATATTGCCTGTGTCACAAGTGATAATTTAAGGTGTTATTTTTATGTAAAAAAAAGACTGCGTATAAGAAGGCCTAAAAGATGGATGCCTTTTCCTTTCCTCAGACAGGAATAGTTTCTGTATGCTTTTCCACCCATGCCAACTAATGCCCAGGGTACTTTTGAAGATTCAGAAAGACTCCCCAAAGATCATTGTGGTGACTCCCTTCTGGCCCAGGCAACAGTGATTTTTCATTCTTCTGGAGATGGCCTGGGGCAATAACCACAAACTTCTTCACAGACTGGATTTACACTTACAAGACAAGGGTTGTTTCATATATCCTCATCCCAAACAACTGCAACTGACTGCCTGAATGAATCTCTTAATACCTTTTTTTCTTAGGATGTGCAGCAGGTATTAATGGAGGCAAGGAAACCTACTACTAGAAAATCATATATTAGCAAATGGAAAGGATTTTCTGTTTGTTGCCAACAAAAGAAGCAGCATCTTTTCAGGGCTAATGTTTCTCCGGTTTTACATTGTTTGTGTGAGTTACTATCCTATAGCCTGTCTTGCTCCTCAATCAATGTTCATTTTTTGGCCATTTCAGCATGTTTGTCCAATTCACCCTTTTCCTATGCAGTCTCAGATGAAAATGTGTTTGAAAGGGGCTCCTTCTTGGGATCTCAACTTTGTGTTAGAAAAACTAACTCTTGCTCCATTTGATACAGCTCATCAGCTGACTTGGGGTTCTTAAAACAGTTTTACTCATTTGCCTGACCTCTGCAAGAAGAGTATCTTGAGTTGTAAGCTCCCGAGTCCCACCATAAAAAAATATCCCAGGTAGGGTTTAAGGCTTATTCTACCAGGGCCTTGTTTTTTTTCTGTGAATTTTTGAAAAGGGTTTGATTCTAGAAGCACTAATTTGGTCCTTTGTGCATACTTTTATAATGTACTACAAACTAGATTCCTTCTCCAAGTCTGGAACATGCTATGCTAGCATCATTCTCCAGGGGGTGCTAGACCCTCATTCTTCCTCTTCTCAGTCTATCTAAGCTGTGGTAATGTAGCCATATATCTTAGGCTACTGCAGCATGATCAAATGAACATAATACAGTTGTGTAAGTAAACTTACCGTAACTGTAGATGTTCAAATACTCAGTGTTGTAGCAGATGCTCCCTACCCTTTTTTGTGTGTTTTTATGCCAGAGTATGGAGTTTTATCATTATTATTATTAATTATTATTATTTTATTTTGCCAGCATTGTCATTCTTAGTCTTTAGTCTCACACACTCTGTTAGAATGAAAGCGCTGAAGGGCTTGGCACCAAAACCTAACTTTTTGTCAGGTCATCTAGAGCTGACTAGCATTTTGGGCACATGGAAGGTTGGGCACATGGAAGGTGCCTTGAAGCTTTGGAAGTTGTCCAGCCATTGTGTCCTAGGCAGGACATAACCCGTGTAGCTTATGCTACTGCAGCAGTGATCATTTGAACATCTACTGCTACAGTGATACACAGTTTGATTTTTTTATTCTTGTGTAGTTTTCATGAACCTTTTCTAACAGTGCACTGCACATTCCTAACGTTACTGAAAGTCTCTTTTTGTGTATTCTTTATTAACTAAAAGAGCTGCTATAGCCATTTGTTTTTGCATCTTGTACAGTGTTTATAGTGTAGCCTTCATACCAGTTAAATGTATTTAAAAAGAACACTTCAGTGATTGCAGTGTTGAATCCACATAGATGAAAAGCACTAACATCAAAAAATAAATAAAAACAGTTTGGAGAAAAGACAGTTTAAGTTAAAATGCACAAAACACAGCCATAAACATAAAGACCAGTTCACCTATCTGACTAAAAAATAGCATGCAGTATACATATACATTTTCTGTTCAGTGATTTTCATTCACTCCAACATTTCATAGTTTGCTCACTTCCTGCCTTGATGTTCCCACATATCCATTTGTTTTTTCTGATTTGCTTATTCCCTTTTCTAAAGATCTCTCCTTCAGTTTTTTATACCCTTTGCAGTATTAAAAATGTCCATTTCATTTTGTTTAGATTCTTAGTTCCATTTTCTAGTAATTCTTTTTTTGGTACCAATAACGTTAAATTTAGTAAGACCTCACTGTGTGTCTAGGCAACTCAACTCGTGCATACCACTCAAAAAATAATTTCATTAGTTATTACTATTTGTGTCCCCCAACATTCATGTCAAAGTACTCTTAAGAGATTTTTTAAATACATGTTCCCAGTCTCATCTCTCTTCTCCATGACATCTCCAACATTTGCTGTCTGACTGAGAAAAAAGAATCTTCTGAAGTCTGCTTGGAATATAAAAAAATACCTATGCAGACACATCCATGTAAAAATCCAAAACCGTATGGGGTTTGTTACATACTTGGGAGTGCTGCAGATGCCTTGCCATTGTTCCTTTGTGATTTGATTTTTTTTTCTCTTTTTCTAGCTTTTTGTAAATCATCTGAATGATTCTTTTAGTTAACATTCATTATTTTTGATGCCCTACTAAATATCCCTTTTACAGAATCTTCTGTTCTAGACTCAAATGAAGACTGTACCACAGCTGATGTTTCACCTGGCACTCCTCTATCTTTTTCTGTTTGCCTGTACTCTGTTATCAGTCCCTGATAGGGAAGACTATAAGTAACCAACAGTCCAAACTGCTGCTTGGCCTCATCTCACTCTGTTAGCTTAGTTGTAAACACTGAAATAAATGCCTTTACCTTTTAATTACCTGGAGCTGTGCTGAACTAGTGCCAGGTATCCCAGTTTCTCCTTTATGTGCCAAATCTTCTTGTACCTTGCAGAATACAAGTCTGCACACACACTGTAGGTCTGATAAAGGTAGTTTATTATGTAGTAGCAGTAGTGGAGGTAGAAGTAATTCAAAAAGATCCCAACAAGTCCTACATTGACACTGTCTCAAATAACAGTGCTGATAAACTGAACCAGACTGAATATTCAGACTTGTCTAGTTCTGAAGAATAAATTATACTTTCTTTTGTAACTCTAAACTCACAATAGGCACAATTATAACAACCTGCAATGTTTCCTGTAGTTTCATGACTTTAGCTGACGTCTGAACATCTGAAATGCTGGACATTCATTTGACCTGACTTCTGTACTCAGTCTTCTGAGTATTTCAACAGATTTTCTGTGTATTTGAACTGCTGGATCTTTAAACTGACTTCTGTACACAATCTCCTGAGTATCCATATTAGGCTGACTTCTGTCTTTAAAGTCTATCTCATGATACTAACACCTGTAAATTTTCTACAAGTTCTACACACCTCTTTAACCTTTGTTTCCAACTAAGCCTTGTACCATCTAAACAATATCTGTTTTGTACCAAATGTTCCACAAACACTGTTAGCACATTTCATACTTATCAGTGCTTTGGCCTGATGGTTATTTCACTGAGCTCATTTGTATCCTTCACTAAAATATTCCTTTTTGTTGAAACCGCACTTACTGAAACTGCATGTAAAATGTGAAATATGAAATGAAGATGTAGGCCTGATTTACTATAGCTGCATTTCTAGGCCTATGCAAAGAGAATAAGGTATTTATGCAGGATTTATTCTGGCAAAACTATATTATGTGAACCATATTCTTACAGTTTACACTTACATTCATTCCACTTTTTTCTTACAAGATGCTGGCACCCCCCCTCACCTTTTTAAAATAATCGCCCCCCCCATTCCCCTTGCTACTTCTTTTCCGGTTATCCCAATGTGCCCCCATACTTTCCTGGGTCTAACTGTTCCTTCTTTCTCCCCTGGACGTTTTCTGTGAGTGAGCCAGAGCTGGGCTGGATCTTAACAATGTCCTGGGGGGGGAGAAGTGCTGGCATCTGCTTTGCCAGTGGGAGGGTTAAGTTGTGACCTATACTTGCTTCCCTCCCCCCGTCCTGCATTTGTCAATGTCTGAGGGCAACTCTCCTCTATGGACCATGCATCCCCTTAGGAGCATTTAAAAAAAAAAAAACTCTTCCCTGGAATGGGCACTCCCATCCCTGCTGGCCAGTGCCACAGACGCTCCAGTTTACATGCACACACAAATGATTGATAGACTGATTTTGTATTTAGTTGCTTCTTCTCCACTTTATTTCAACCCATTTATTTTTTCCCAGACTTTTCACTTGAATCAAAACATACAAGCAAAAAACAACACTAAATAACCCCTTTTTAACTTGCAGCGACAGACATACAAAACTGCACACGCTTACCAAATTGTCAGCTCATTAATGTTAAACATGCTGATCATGTGGTCTCACTTACTCAGATTGCTGTCTGTTCTTAGCTTATCTTTGTTTCCCTCCCATATTTGAAAAATAACATGCATGCCACGAGAAAGTGTATACTGGCTAACCTTAGATGAATAAACTAAATTGTTATATTTATTGCACTCAAGCTGTGAAACTGCTGGGGAGTTGGCTGCTTCTATAGCTATTTACTTCCTACAATTTCAAACTTCATTTCTTAATTCAGTTTTGATTTTTACTGAACTGCTTGTCCCATTAAAAGTTAATTACATAGTGCTTCATAGATTTCATTCAAACACACTGTTCAAACCTCCCGTGATTAATTGTCTGCACCTGTTTTCAATCAGGAGCAGGTGTCAGTGCAAAAAAAACGAACTAGTTACTTAACATATGCATAAAAGGACTGTCATTCTTTGTTTTTCACAATTTTCTCATTTTTATCTCTTTTTGATTAAATTGTCTGTAGCTTAAACTAAGATATTTAACCTAAACATTTACTTTTTTTTATCTTTTATATACACACACGCACACAGAAATATATAAATATATAATGATCAGTACACATTTATATACTTCCAGTAGCCAAAGATCACAGCATTATATTAACTTTAACTGCTTCTTTCCTGCTTTCCTTATCTTGCTACAGTGTAAAGCCTAGATATATTGTAGTTAAGAAATAATACGAGCTGAAGTAGGAAACTTCATTTGATCATCAACCTGTGGGTATCGGATCCGACCTGGATCCGAGCCGGCAGCTTTACAAGCTAGAGATCCGAGCTCCTCCCCCTTACCCACAATGCCCTGCCACCTCCTTCCAATCCCCAGATCTCGTTTGCTGCAGCTTTATCAAGCACGGGTTTCTCGAGCTCCTAGCTTTAGGCGATCTGTAAGTAGGAAAGTTTATAAAAATCTTATTAGTTTTTGTGTGTGTGATCGGTTAACTCCTTAGTTTAAACCCCTCTACCATTCCTCTTAGTTTAAAGCCTAGTACTCCCTCCTTTTTTCCCCTTAGGTGTTTGTGTGAGGTGCGTGTGTGTGGGATAATGGCTGAGGCCTCTAAGGCCATTTTTTCTAAGTGCACTGAGTGTGGTCATACGTTTTCCCCAGCGGATGGCCACACTCAGTGCGTCCTTTGCCTGGGGGTATCACACTTGTCTTTGGGCTGCCAAATTTGTGCAGCTTTTAACCCCCGGGCCCTGAGGGATAGGAGGAATAAGCTGATTCTGGCGGGTCTTCTACCCTCGGAGTCGGCTTCCTCCTCCTCTCCCTCAGTGGTTACAGCTATGGCTGTGGCTGTTCAGCCTGTTGTTCCCTCTCCCCTGGCTGGGACTCAACCTCCCATTTCTTCTCAGGGAGAGAGGGACTCTAGGAAGGAGAAGACGGAGAGGAGAGAGAGAGAAAGGGAGAAAGAGAGAGAGAGGGAGAAAGATAGGCATAGGAGCCACAAGACTCTGCCCCCTCGGCCCCACCTGCCAAGCTGCTCTCCTCACCTCAGAAGATTTTCCGGGCCTTCCTCCCCTCAGCTCCGTTCTCCACGCTTCTCACCAGAGCCGGAGGAGGAGGCCCGACCATCTTCGAGGTCGTCGCAGCGGCCCTCCCAGCCAGCATCGGCGGCTTCTTCTAGGTCCGACCCTAAGACTCTCCAAAGCAGATATGGACCGGATGATGGGTCGTTTTCTCCAAACCAGATGCAGATGGGAGTGCTGCTGCCTCCTCTCCCTCTGGGGGGTGAGTTCAGCACCACTTTTTGCCAGATAGCTCGTTCTCTCCGATCCATTATCGGGTTTCAGGGCCGTCGGAGTTTGTCAGATCCCCTTTCGGATACAAGCTCTAGGAGCCGTGTGTCTGATCCGGGGGGGCCAGTGTGTCTTTAGCTCCGTTTCAGTTGGAGCACACTTCCCTCTCGGGTCCGACCGCTTCGGCTCCGACACCGATCCCCGCGCTGGATCCGAGAGTGTTAACCATGGAGCCCAGAGAGATTGGTTCACCCTCTGCTTTCGACGTGGTGGAGAGGGTTCTCTCAAGAGGTTCGAGACCCCCTACTCTTTCTTCGGATCCTGCCCCCACTCCCTTACAGCTGGGCTTGTCTTCCATCATCCAGTCCCAGGGACAGCCTGCGTTGATGCCCCAGCCCGTTCCACTGGCGGAACACAGCTCTGTTAGTGAGCCCTCCTCGGACAGTCCCACCGAGGAGGTCCCTCACAAACATAAGTGTAAGAGAAGGCACTTGGACTCCCCTGAGTCCCTCATGGAGGACACCGATTTGGAAGAAGGGGAAGGCTCCCCCAGGTCACCCCCCGATGACGTCTCCTTTGGAGACATTATGGAAATGCTTCGCCTAAAAGGGGGGGTGGTCAGCCCAAAAGCCTTCCTCAGACGAGTCGGTGTTTCCGGAGGCGTTCGATGCAGGCCCGTCTACCTCTTGGGTGTCCCCTCCTGCTGACCCCCTGGTTGATCTCATCACTACCAGGTCGTGGAAGGAACCGGACACTATAGAGCCAATCCCCAGGAGGCCAGACAGGATTCTTAGTCCCCCCGTGGATAGAATGGCTTGGAGTAAGGGTTCCCCGGTAGATGCCATGGTGGTGGCGGCAGCCACCAAGAGGGAACTCGCTCAGTATAGTTCCTCGATCCACCCCCCTGATAAGGAGTCTCAGACTATGGATCATATCGGGAAGCGGATGTTTGCTTCAGCTACCTTTTCTATAAGGGCGCTGAATTACTTGGCCCATGTAATTAGACTTCAGCGGGATCTGGTGAAAGAATATGCTGAGTCTCCCCCTGAGTCCATATCGGCCGAGGACAAACGGACCTCCTCGACTCGCATGGCCACTCTCAAATCTGTTTCGAACACGTCTATGTGGCTGCTTTCCCATGCCACGGAAGGAGCCGCTAGAGCCAGCTGGTCCAGTATCACCTGAAGGCGTCACGCCTGGCTCCGGCTTTGTGACTTTGCGGAACCTTTCAAGGTGTCCTTTGCGAACACACCCTTCGGTTCTACTCTGTTTGGGAAGACCGCGACACATTGGTTCAGAGCTTAAAAGATGGGAAGACACTGTCTGCCATCAGAGTCCGCTTCTCAGCTCCTCAAAGGTCCTTTTCTATGAACCAGAGAGGACAAAAGAAGATGTGGTTCCGGATGTCTCAGCAGTCCCATTACGCTCTGGACCCTTCGTCCTTCAGAGGCAGAGGGGGACAAGGTGGATGCCGGCCCAGAGGCAGAAGGGGGCCAAAGAATTTTGGGTCGCAGGAACCCTTTTCTGATCGACCCACGCAGCAGCCCTGATGGGTTGCCTGACTGCTTCTCTCTGGAGGCAGTCAGGGGGCATTTTTCGAAGCACTTGGCCCAATGAGAGTCCATAACATTCGATCGCTGGGTGCTTCGAATAATATCCAGAGGTTATTCTATCCCTTTCATAAATCTGTCTCCTCAGTCGAGACGTCTCCCTGATGTACCACCCAGTCAGAGGGAGGCTGCAGCTTTAGAGGTAAAAAAGCTGCTAGAAAAAAAGAGCCATCCAGCACGTCCCCCCAGGCCAATCCAGATTGGGCAGTTACTCCAGGTTCTTTTTGGTGCCAAAGAAGACTGGGGACTTAAGGCCGATCCTCGACCTTTCAACAATGAACCTCTTCATTGCCAAGGAAAAATTCTGGATGGTCATGCTTCAGTCCATTCTGCCCCTGCTGCAGGAGATGGACTGGATGTGCTCCATAGACCTCAAGGATGCATACTATCACATTCTCATGGGCAGGCATTGCAGGAGGTTTCTCCGCTTCCGGCTAGGAGCCAGTCATTACCAGTTCAGGGTCCTACCCTTCGGTCTCATCACAGCCCCCAGGGTGTTCACCAAGGTCATGGCAGTTGTAGCGGCCCACCTGAGGCTTCAGGGAATACAGGTTCTTCCTTACCTAGACGACTGGCTCCTGACCGCCCCCACCAGGCATCTACTCTGCTTAGCCAGGGATTGTTTCCTACTTCTAGCGCCCCATTTGGGGATCACCATAAACTTGAAGAGGTCATCCCTCCAACCAGTTCAAGTGTTGGAGTTCATAGGGGCCAGGATAGACACACTTCAGACCAAGGCCTTTTTGACGTCGGACAGACTTCGCAGTTTGACCTTACATATTTTAGCCCTTCTCCAGTCACCTGCCCCATCAGCAGAGTTAGTCCTGAGAGCTCTAGGTTCTATGGCAGTGGCAATCAACCTCGTGTCCTTAGCCCGCTTGCACATGAGGATTCTCCAGTGGACATTACAGGTCCAGTGGTCCATCCTTCACCATCCGTTGGACTTGCCAATTCCTCTCAGCAGAGTGTGCAGGAATTCTCTCTTGTGGTGGCCCACTCCCGAGAGCTTCGGGAAGGGTGACCTTTTGTTATGCAGCAAACCCAAGCCACAGTGACCATGAATGCTTCTCGCCTTGGGTGAGGGGGCATTACGAGGGCAGAACTGTTCAAGGTATATGGACTCAGACAGAGACCATTCTGCATATCAATGTTCTGGAGATGAGAGCGGTGCTTCTAGCGTTGCAAGCCCTTCATGCCTTTCTCCCTTCAGGGACTGTTGCGATTCAGTCAGACAACTTGTTGGTGGTCTGGTATATCAACAAACAGGGGGGACCAGGTCTTACCCTCTTTGTCGAGAAGCCATGAGAGTTTGGGATTGGGTGATATCCACCAACCGTTTTTTGTTAGCAATGCACATTCCGGGTCGGTCCAGCATTCTAGCGGACAAACTTGAGTCGAACCATCCTCTTGCCTTACGAGTGGTCTCTGAATCCCTTAGTAGCGAAACAGATATTCCGCAAGTGGGGTCAGCCTTGCTGCGATCTCTTCGCGTCACCTTCCAAAGCGAAGTGCAGTGAGTTTTTCGCTCTAATTCCCCCTCCGGGGGAGAGCCCCAGAGACGCTCTAGTTCATGCTTGGCCACCCGATCTTCTGTATGCTTATCCTCCTCTTCCATTGATAACAAAATTCTTACAGAAAGCTCGTCGGTTGGGAAACAAGATTATCCTCATAGCCCCATTTTGGCCTCGTCAAACCTGGTTCTCGTGCCTGCGGTCTCATCTTATAACTCCTCTCTGGATCTTGGATCCCATCCCGGATCTGATATCTCATCCTTCGGGATTGAAGCCCCCGAACCTGGTCGATCTCAAGCTCTCAGTGTGGTTGATCCAGTTTCATTAATTGCTAGGACTCCCGGTATCTCGTCTGCAGTTAGATCTATCCTGGTAGCGGCACATAAACCGTTTACCAGGAAGGTTTACAATAGTAAATGGAAGCAGTTTTCTATTTGGGCATTTCATAGGAAATTGGACCCTTTCACTGCTCCCATCCCAGCAGTGCTCGATTTTCTATCGCATATTTTTCAGCAAGGGGCCAATTCCTCTATTGTAAAGGTTCAAGTGGCTGCCATCTCGCATTTTCACATTGGAGATAATCTCGGTCCCATTGCTTCCACCAAGATTTGTAAGGCCTTTCTGAAAGGTACATTTCTCTTGAGATCCCCTGTTAGAAACCCTGTCCCTCCTTGGGATCTAACCTTGGTCCTTTAAGCTCTAACTGGACCTCCTTTTGAACCTGCAGCCTCTGTTGATTTGAAATTCTTGTTCTGGAAAACTGACTTTTTGGTAGCCATTACCTCAGCTAAAAGAGTGTCAGAGCTTCAAGCTCTCTGTATTAAAGCCCTGTATCTGGTTTTCCATAAGGACAGGGTCTCTCTCAGGACTAACCCATCTTTCCTACCTAAAGTGGCCTCCGAGACGAACATCAATCAGTCCATTAATCTTCCAGTTTTCTTCCCTATCAGAACAAAGGGGAGTACAAACTTCATTTGTTAGATGTTCATAGGCAGTTACGATTTTATTTACACAGAACAGCGGCCTTCCACAAGTCTGATCAGCTATTTGTCTCTTTTGCTAAACCCTTCTTGGGTAAGCCTGTATCGAAGGTGACTCTGGCCAGATGGATTTCAAATTGCATTTTGTTCATATATAAACTATCTGGCCTGCCAGAACCTACTGGGGTTCAAGCTCACTCTACCTGTTCAATGGCTACATCAACTGCATTCTGGTCAAGAATTCCCTTGGATGACATTTGTTCTGCCGCTACTTGGGCATCCTCTCATACCTTTATCTCTCACTATAAATTGGATTTAGTGTCTAGAGGAAGGGCGGCTTTTGGCTCTGCAGTGCTCCGGAATATCCTTCCTTGAGGACCTCCCAAGTTTTGTGATAGCTGGGGATTCTGTCCCACAGGTTGATGATCAAATGAAGTTTCCTACTTCAGATAAAGAAGTTATGTACTCACCATAACGTTCCATCTGAGTAGGTAACTTCATTTGTCAGCAACCGACCCTCCCTCCTTACCCCTAACCTGGTTCTTTGGTTTCCTGATCACTAGGATGGTTTGTCCAGGTCATTTGTTAATCCTTAGGTTAGGATTCTCCAGGATGTTGCTTTGTCATGGTGAGATTATGTAGATGGCCAAACGCGATCTGGGGATTGGAAGGAGGTGGCAGGGCATTATGGGTAAGAGGGAGGAGTTTGGAGCTCGGATCTCTAGCTTGGAAAGCTGCCGGCTCGGATCCGACCCACAGGTTGCTGACAAATGAAGTTACCTACTCAGATGGAACGTTATGGTGAGTACATAACTTCATTTTTTATCACTATTTTACCTGTTTTTATGTAATAAAAGGTAACACAGCGTGTTTGCACTCAACTGTATTTTTGGACTTGCATTGTTTTTTTTTGGCAAGCGAGCCGGAGAGGAAGAGAGAATTTTTATTTACTTTAAAATAACTGAGAAAACTTTACTTTATAGCTTGCAGATTATATCATGCAGTATAAAAATATTACAGTTAAGAACAAACTTTTGTTTTACTTACAGTTAACTCTCGCCCTGCTCTTCCTAGCTCCTAAGTGTTCCTCCAAACATTAATGACATGAAGTATGGTGTATGCTTTAGAGTCCCTACAAGTTTAACAAAGTCAAAAAAGTCCAATATTTCCAGGTTTTCTTGTTCTCTTATGTTTCACAAATATAATTAATGCTTTGTAATCCCACATTTATTTGTCAGTTTCGGAGTTCCTGGTTTTATTTCTTTTTATCAACATTTCCCAGCTCTAGTCTCCATTTCATTTCCAACGTACTGTCAGCTCTTCTTGGCAACTCTTGTGCTTTTTTCCGTCTTTCAAGCATTTTCTATGGAAACATTGGAAAAGGTTTTACTGGCACAGTTCCTCTGTGGCCTTTATTACCATAAAAACAAGAAGCAGAATCTCCTTCTGTTTTGCAGTTCACTTTTTGTTTTGTGTTTCCTCCTTTGCATGTTCTGCATCAAAAAATGATTTTGTCCTTTCAGGAAAGAATATTCTGAGGATAGCTGGGTTTGAATCTCACACCTTCTTCTCAAAATTCCCTGATTAGTGGAATAAATGTATGCCTCTTTTGCTTGGTATACAGTGAGTAATCATTTTCCACAAACAGTATACTGTCTCCCACTTTTAGTACTTGTCTTTCTGCCAACAGTTTTGTTAGAATCAACATCTTCTGCTGGAGGATTGCATCTTTACTATTAAAGGTCTAGGTTGCTTTCTTATGGCCAGGCTTGGAGCTTACACACAATGTCCCCTTTTAATTAACAACTCCTGCTATGGAACATCAGTAGAGTTGCCACCCCTCTGTTTTTTTCCGTACTATTCGGAAATCAAACTGATTCTCTGGTAGTCCGGAAAACACTGTACAAACTTCGGTATTCTGTTTCAGAAGAGAAACAGACTATCGGAGTTTGTAAATTGGCTGATTTACTATGCTTTTTTTACAGAAAAGCATAGTAAATCAGCCGAAAGCAGGCAGCAGGAATGAAAAAAGAGGGCATTCCCTGCCAAGTGATGTAATTGTGACATCACAAAATGGGCGGAATGTGGGTGGGAGATGGGTGGGCGGGGTTACTGGTGAAACGAGGGGTGTGGCTTTACTCCGGTTTTAGCCACGAAGGAAGGTGGCAACCCTAAACATCAGTCCAGTTGCTTATTTGTGCTTTCATAAAATTAATGCAGTCTGTTTCTTCCACTTTCTCTGGTACAGCACAATATCGCAGATTTTTCCAACATACTCTGTCCTATAATTCTGTTATTTTTTGAAACATCTCTTCTTAAGCAGTTTCATATTCAACCAGCCTGTCCTCCATTTCAGCCTCTGATTTTTGCAGTTTGTTTCACCTCATCTGAATATCTGTTTAAAGCTTCTTCCATTTTTCCACCATTTTGTTACTTGAGTTGAGATACTCCATCAGTGTTTTGTTTATTTTAATCAGCTCTTAGTACATTTGACTTATTTTTTTCCTCTAGGTTACTGCAGGTCATGTCTTGCATGGCTTTTTGCTGAACAGCTGCAGAATTCTTCCCAGCCAATGTTTTTTCCTGCCTTTTGCGATTGATTTTCTTTCCAATTCTCTGAATTTCTTTTTTGCTGACATCCAGGCAGTGCACTTACTAACCATTTACTGAACTTTGTCCCAAAATATGAGTTTACTGGCTCTCTTCAGAGTTTGTTTTCATACTAGGAGAGCTGAAATTAATTTGTTACTCAATGTGCAGCCATCTTGGAAATCAGTTGAGACAATTTTAAGATGTTTGCTAAAAGACAAAACACTCAGGCCCTTGATTTTTTTTTGATGAGGAAGCACTCTGGTCTTTCAAGTTGAATCACGTGATTGGGCAGGTACATGCTGAAGGGAGCATTATATTATGTTATGGGCCTAATAAGGAAGAAGTAACAAGGGATGATAACATCCTTTGATCTAGAACATATTGTTTGGTAATCCTCTAGACTAGGTAGAAGGTTTTTTTTTAACAAACATTGAAATGTGGTGGCCAAAGGAGACCTCACTGCCTAATAAAGTGCCCAAGTCCTTAGTTATTGTATTTGTTTTGACAGGGGAATCTTCTGTTTGGCCTGTGTTTGAGAGTGTGTGTTGTCTAAAGGCCATGATATTTCATTTTTTAGCATTTATGCTTACACCATGGTATTGGTGCTGTTTGTATGTATTTGAAAATGTTGTAGGATCTCTTTGTCCTTCTGAGAATTAATGATCATCTGTAAACGTGGAGAACCAGAAACCCTTGATATCACCTTTGACATTGGAAATAAATACCATATAGCAATGGCCCTAGAATAAGCATCTGGGTGACCCCACTGATAATGAACCTTTTAGTGGAGACTAATTTTCTTGGTTCTGTTTGTGAGAGAGTCAGCCATCTAACTAGTTACATAAGGATTTACATTTGCTTTGAATAGTTTATCTTTAATACCCGAGTGTGGGATGCTGTCAAAGACCTTGGCTAGTTGTGTTGCAATGCCCTGGCTTGCCCTCATCCAAACACTCGGTTACTTTTTCAAAGAAGTTCATCGTATTAAGCAGGCAAGATCTTCCCTTCTGGTTTGTTTCTGGAGATTCTAAGCTGCTAATGTATGTATTTATGGGATCCATAATCATACCGACAAGGGTGGTAAGGCTTATTGGTCTGTTGCTGCCAATTGAATTGGTGGTGGTACCACCCATATGAAGTGGGATTGCCGTCACCTCTTTTATGGAGCCATTTGAGAGGCTGGGATTGAACAGCTGCAGGAGCAGATCTGTGAAATGCTGACAACTAAGCATATTGCCAGGCTTCTTAGAGCTAGTGTCAATTTACCTCTCAGAGGAGCTTTAAGATTTGCTCAGAAGTTATCTTTGGGGTATAGACAATATATTATATGGAGGAAAGATAGGATGAGGTTGTTTAGGGGTGAGATAAGTTTACCTGATATGGCAATGTCCTTGTTTATAACTCCTGGTCAAAAATCAGGGTACTGGTGAATTTTATTAGCAGAACTCTATAAAGGATGACAAGGGTGTTCTTAAGTACTTTAGACAGGTATAGCCATGTACATAGAATCAGTTGTTTCTCATTATTTTAGCATATAATCCCTTAATTTGTGTAATTTATGCAGTCTGAAGTACTCATACCTATCTCAATTAGTTATTTTTCCCCATATGTTCTTCCAGTGGATCTTATAATTTGGGTCCAGTAAGTGCAACACCATTTTTTTTGAAGCCTGTAAATTCAAGTTCCAGTTGAGGATCCTTAAGCCACCACAAGTGGGTTTCTGGTTCTCTTTACTACTGTCTGCCCTCACCAGCTGTTTCCTAGACAAAAATGTACTGTTTTCTTCATAATTTTCAAAAGTAGTCTCTATGGAAGAAAAAAAAAGACTACACCCTTTACTCTTACTACATGCATTCTTTAAGATACTGATAATTTGCACACATTCCATTTCTTCTGCTTTTAAATCTTGTTTACTAAGAATAGGTGTCAGTTCATACTTACCTTTTCAGGGTATCGAATCATAATCAGTAATGTGTTATGCAGATGGGATGCTGTTTGTTAAAGTTGTTATCTTGACATAACCAGGCTGAGAAGTGCCTACTTTTCATGGCTGACCATCATCTCTTCACTGAGAATAATTACTTTCTAAGTAAAGACCTGCATTTGCCTATGTGTAGATGTTCTTCATGTTTAACTGTTGCAGTCATCACATTTGGGTTATCTGCTTGCAGTAGCCCTCAGTCGGCCTTATTATCAAAGTCTTGGGTCCTGCGTCGGTTGCTGTCTCATCTTCCATAACGTCAGGTAGTCAGGGGTATAAAGCAAGCAGCCAATGCCATTACATCAGTCTTTCTTGCCTTGTGGTGCCCGAAGCAGAAGCAGTTCGCAAGTGCCAGTCAGCCGACTCCTGAAATTTTTGTTTTCGAGTTTCAGAACCGAAGTCTTCAACTAAAGCTAAGTACCCCGTTAGGGAAACTTTTTCTTGCTCTAAACCGAAGTCAGTAAAAGTCAATAATTGTATTACTTGTGGAAAGCAAATACCTCATAAAGATTTTCATTCGTACTGTATTCCTTGCCTAGGCCCTGACCATGACATACCTCGCTTTTGGTTTTGTGCCTTATATAAGCAATGAACTATTCGTCGTTGGTATATTTTCGCTTCTAAATATTTTGGTACTTGGTTCAGTTATCCAGATATGTCTTCGGTAAGCCATCTGACTACTGACATTCTGAAAAAACGCAAAGATGAAGACAGAGACAGGCCGCCTAGGTCTAAAGCTGCCGACGACTCTTCTCCTAAGCCAGTCGCCAGTTCACCAGTACTCAGTGAGGTGCTTTCGCAGCCCCCGATACCCGCCACTTCAGATTCGCAGGCCTGTACTGAGATCCATTCAGAGTCTGCCGTGAGATGCTTCAGCTGTGGAGCCTGAGGATGTTTTCAGGCCTACTGACTTGCATATTAAACCGATGCCATCTTTTTCTTCAAGGCCTAAAACTCGAACCATGCCTAGAAAACCGATGCCCAGACTGCATGGTCAGGCCTCTGTGCCTAAAAAACAAATGTTAAGAATGGCTGAAGACCTTATTACTTTAATCAGGGGAAGCCAACCTTCCCCCTCTAAGAGATATAGGACTGAATTTGCTTATGATACTTTTGACCAGGATTCTGAAATTTCTGTTTCCTCTGATGACCAGGATTTACCCTTATCTACTTATGAGGATTCTGAGGCAGAAGACTCTATTCCCTCTGCCCCCCCCCCCCCCCAGAGGATTTCTCTTTTGGTGAAACCTTGCATACTCTTTTAGGGAGCATTTTCGTTGGGAAAGCCAGGATTACTCTGATTCTAAAAGGAGGCTTAGGGATTTCTTACTCCTGCCCTAGCACAGGCCTTTAGCTATCCCTCCTGTACTAGACATTGTTGATGATACCTTTTTGGAATCTAGCTTGGCCCCTGACACTTTACCTCCTGCTCCCAGAAAACCTGATAGATATTACAGGGTTCCTGACTCTCACAAGTTCCTTTTTAAAAATCCGACTGCGGATCTTGAGACCATTTCGCAGGGACCCAAGGGCATTAAGGCTACTACTGCCAAAAATCCTACCCCCTCTGATAGACACTCCAGGGTGCTGGATAGATGGGGGTAAGAAGGTATACACTTCTGCAACCGTGGCCATTAGGGCCTTAAATTGCCAGTTTCATATGTTAAAGTATCAGCAGCATATTATTGGATTGCTTAAACAGAAAATGATGTTGATTCCTGATTGTGCTGAAAACAAGGATTTACAGGATTTAATGCATTCTGCTGAACAGGTTGGAAAACATACTTTGCAGTGTGGTTTTGATTTTCTAGAGGCATCTTGCAGGGCTGCTGTCACTGGATCTGTACTTAGAAGGCATGCTTGGCTTAAGGAGCAATCCTTGACAGATCATGTTAAAGCTAAATTGCTGGATGCTCCCTTAAATCAGGACCACCTGTTTGGCAACAAAGCAGAAGAAGTTCTTAAAAAGATGGAGGAAAAAGCTAAATCTATGCAAACTGTTAAAGATTTCCATGATTTAGTAGGCATTGGCCCCCTAGAATTGGACCTTTCCTGCCTCTTCCAGGCCTTCTCAGTCCAAACCCAGAACTAGCAGAACACCCAGGCTTCAGTCCCAGGGTACACACAGGACTAAGCAATGGGGGGCTCCCACTTCCAAATCAGGAAGTAGTAAGACTCCCCCTATGGTAAACTGTCTCAATGACTTAATTTTAAAACTCCCAAGCACTTCTCAACTGACTGCTCCTTTAGGGGGGAAGATTGCTCTGCAGGCAAAAAACTGGGAACTCATTACCCAGGACAAATGGGTTTTAAATATAGTTTCCCAAGGATACAGATTTCACTTCCACACATTACCAACCCCAAATGGTTGGCCAGATCTACCCCCATATCAGTGAGCAGAGGCTCAAAAGCAAGTACTCTCTCTCTTAAGCATAAAGGCTATTCAAACTGTACCAGAAGAGGAAAAAGGACACGGTTTCTGTATCCAGAAAAGACAACTCATGGCGTCCTATCCTGGACCTTTCTACCTTAATCACCCTTTTGGTGATTGCAAAATTCAAGATGCCAACTCTTTATCAGTTACTTCCTATGCTAGGCAAGGATGCCTGGTTGGCAATACTGGATTTAAAGGAAGTTTACCTGCACATCCCAATCAGGGAATCTTGCAGAAGATACCTATGCTTCAAAGTAGGCTACATGCACTATCAGTTCTCTGCACTGCCCTTTGGCTTATCTACTGCACCCAGGGTATTCACAAAGTGCCTAGCTCCAGTCATTGCATTTTGCAGGCAAAGAAATATTCAAATATGCCCATACCTGGACAATTGTCTAATTCAGGCAGAAAGCCATGACATACTTCTGAATTGTCTGGCATTTCTACAAAAGGTGTTACCTTGTCTGGGGTGTACAATAAACGAAAAGAAATCACATCTGGTACCCTGTCAACAAATTATATTCCTGGGAGCAAGCTTGAACACAACTTCCCAGATGGCTTTCCTTACGTCAGAGAAACAAATTCATTTGACAACTTACTTCAAACTAGTGGCCACAAAAACCCTGCTATCTGCAAGGCAAATACTGCAAGCCTTGGGGCTCATGGCCTTGTGCATTCTACTAATTCCATATGCAAGAATGCATATGAGGAAACTACAATGGTATCTAAAAAGACTATGGTGTCAACATTCTCAGGATCTAGAAGCAATGATTACTATCCTACCTTGGCTACAGTTAGAATTCCTTTGGTGGGCAGAGGCCTGCACCAAAACAAGGGACTACCATTCACTCTACCACCTGCCGCCCAAACCCTAACAACAGATGCATCAGACTATGCATGGGGGGCTCACCTGGCAGGGAAGTGCATTCAGGGCAAATGGAACCCAAGTCAAATGCACCTGCATATCAATCAAAAAGAAATGTTAGCTGTACAGAATGCTCTGACAGCCTTCAAGGACCACATTCTTCCAGGACAATTAATGGTAAAGGCGGACACCACCACTGTTATGTTGTACATAAACAAGCAGGTGGTTAACCATTCTTACCCCCTCTGCAGACTAGCCATGGCTCTGTGGAACACAGCCTTGAGCTACCAAGTGCATCTACAGGCTCAATTTCTGCCAGGAAAACTAAATACGCTGGCAGACGAACTAAGCAGAAATCTCATGGACCCACACGAGTGGAAACTGGAAACAAAGACTTTCAACATGTTGATCAACAAATGGGGGAGCCCAGATATAGACCTGTTTGCATCCCCCCAGAACTTCCAGTTGGACAAATTCTGCACAATGACTCCCCACAAACAAGCTTGGAAAGTGGATGCTCTGTCCTTCAGCTGGAAAAATCTATCAATTTATGCCTTTCCTTCTCTGCCTCTCCTCCCCAAAGTACTACTAAAGATCAAACAGGACAAACCAAGGATGATACTGATTGCACCAGACTGGCCACGCCAACACTGGTGTACCCCCTCTTGCACAGTGTGTCACAGCTAGCCTCATGGCACCGGCCTCAGACCCCTACCCTGCTGTGTCACAACAGGAGAGCCAGATTCTGCATCCCCAGCTTCAAACCCTGAACCTGGCAGCCTAGCTAATTACCTAATCTCTCCATTACGATCCTTCAGTAAACAAGAGTTGGATGTCATTTTGGATGCAAGAAGGCCTAATACTAGAAAATCTTATGCTGAAAAATGGAAGATTCTGTGCCTGGAACCAAATTCAAGGGATGGCCACAGCAGCGCTCGATTTACCTCAGATTCTTCAATACTTAACTGAGATGCTTCACAAGGGGCTTTCCTTTTCCTCCATCAAAATTCACGCCTCAGCCATTTCAGCTCATTACAGCACAGAACCACCCCTCTTTTCTCACCCATTGCTCAAGCAGTTCCTCAGAGGGGCCAAAAACAAACCACCCAGGAGAGCCCAACTCCAGCCTGGGACCTTAACGTTGTATTGGAAAAACTCACTCTTCCTCCTTTTGAGCCAGCTGCAACTGCAGAATTAAAATTCCTTTCTTGGAAAACATTATTTCCTTTTAGCAATCATTTCATCAAGAAGGGTATCTGAATTACAGGCCCTTATGGCAATGGAGCCTTTTCATCATCTTTCATGAGGACAGGGTGTCCCTCGGGACCAATCCCTCCTTCATGCCCAAGGTGGTATCCAGTGTGGCTCTTAATCAATCTATTAATTTGCCAACCTTCTTTTTTAATCCACAGAACAAAGGGGAATGGATACTGCACAGACAACTTAGATTTTTACTTGGACAGGACTAAACCTCAAAGGAAATCTGAACAACTGCTGGTGGCATTTGCTGCAGGGGCAGAGGGGAAGGCTATTTCAAAGCAAACCATTTCTAAATGGAGAGGCCATTGCATTAATTTCTGCTATAAGCACCATGGAAAACCTATCCCACAGACCCATTCAACCAGGGCTGCATCTACCTCTACAGCCTTTCTCAGAGGTGTCCCTACCAGAGACATCCTAGAAGCTGCTACCTGGAGTTCTGTACATACTTGCACCAAGCATTACCATTTGCCAATTTTTTCTAAATCCAGAGCTGGCTTTGCCTCTGCAGTATTGCAGGACCTTATAGCTGGTCCTAATGCTATCTAAATTCCTCATCCCATGCTTAGCTTTGGGAATCTGCCCAAATGTGATGACTGCAACAGTGAAACACAAAGAACATAGTACAGTTGTGTACACTTACCATAAATGTAGATGTTCGAGTGTATTCACTGTTGCAGTCCTGGTTACCCTCCCTCCAGCCCCCTGACGTCTTTTGGCCATACCTTTAGTCTCCTTTACTATGCTTAAAAGCTTTTTGGTATATTTTCTGTTGGAGGTATAACCTTGTAGATATATTTAATTGCTTCCTGTTAGGGGGGCACCTGACATCTGGGGCAAGAAAAACTGATGTAATGGCATCGGCTGCATGCTTTATACCCCTGACTACCTGACGTCACGGAAGATGAGACAGCAACCGATGCAGGACCTAAGACTTTGATAATCAGGCCGACTGAGGGCTCTACTGCAAGCAGATAACCCAAATGTAATGACTGCAACAGTGAATACACTCGAACATCTACATTTATGGTAAGTGTACACAACTGTACTTTAATTCACTTAAGTGTATTCAAATAAGGGTAAGGATAGCTTTGGGGAATCTTTCTACCCATATTGTTGTAATCAAATTGTAATCTATATTTGAAAACAGTATAGGCTGATAACAAGGGTATATATTTCTTAGGTTTCTTTATTACAATGTCGTTGAAATCAATGCCTTCTTTCTCAGTGGTGGAACCTTCTTTTCTTGCAGACAGCAGTTAGACAATTCTAGGTAGGTTGGGGATGGCATCCATTCACAACCCTTACAGATATTTCCAAAAATCCCTTTTACTGTTGCTTTACCCAGTTTCACCATACATAGTACTTAAGTTTGCCCTTCTTTGCTGGTATTGTCACTGTAAAAGACAAGTGTATAACAACCATAACAAGCTACAAATTGCTGTAGGACTTGCACAGAGGGCATGGTTTCCTTAATGAATAGTCTGAGTATCATTCTTAAAAAGCTTTCAAGATAGTAACCCATTTGGGGAGAAGCTCAGCTAGGTTTGGGTGTTCAGTCATCATAACTATTTACAGTCTTTTTTTGGTCACTAAGCCAGACAAGCAGCCCCCACCCCTTCCCCATTCTGAGCTTATTACCTTGGCCTTCTCCTTCCACTCACCCTGGCTGGCAGAATTGCTGAGACTTGTCACTTAAGATAGGCTACTAAGGCAGCCTTAAGTACTTGATGGATATTCACATTTTCATCTTCTTGTTGAGAATGTGGGGAGTTAGTCCCTCTGTCCAACAATTAAAATATGTTGCTGTTAATATGCTGAAGGGGCTGACTTGTCTATTATCCTACTTCAGTTGAAGGGGAATCGTGGTACAGGAGTAAACTAGGAAGGGCATCCAGAGCTTTTACTCTAAGCACATCTTCCTTCATTGTCACAACTCTTTTGAGAGGTACTGTATTTGGAAATTTGAGATCTGTGCTTCAGGAATTAAGTCATCTTAAGCAGTTGCTCAATTTGTAAAGCTGATATGTAGTGATGTTCATCGTGTTTCACTGTTGCAGTCATTACACTTGGGTTATCCTGCTGTCAGGCTACCCGCAGTCGGCCTGAATTCCAAAGTCCTGGTCCGGCGTTGGTTGCTGTCGCCTCTTCCCTGACGTCAGTGCGCCAGGGGTATATAAGATGCAGCCGACGCCATTTTCTTCAGTCTTTCTTGCCGCATGGTGCCCGAAGCAAAAGCAGTTCGCAAGTGCCGGTTGGCCGACTCCTGAGATTTTCGAATTTGAATTTCAGATCCGAAGTCTTCAATAAAGCTAAGTACCCCACTGGGGAAACTTTTTTTCTTGCTCCAGTGTGACGTCGGTAAAAGTTAACAATTGTATTTCTTGTGGGAAGCAAATACCTCATAAGGATTTTCATTCTTACTGTATTCCTTGCCTACACCCTGACCAGGACGTTGCTAGTTGTCAGTTTTGTGCTAGATTCAACCAATGCACTATTAAACGTCTGTTCGATTTTGCTTTTCATTACTTTGGCAGAAGGTTTAACTATATAATGCTGTCGGAACAACCAACGACCGGAGTCCATAAAAAGCGCAAGGACAAAGAAAAAGACAGGCATCCGAGGTCCAAAACCGATTTTCTTGTTTCAGACCAATGTCAGTAAAAATTAATAACTGTTTTTCTTGTGGGAAGCAAATACCTCATAAGGATTTCCATTCTTATTGTATCCCATGCCTAGGCCCAGACCACAACGTCACTGGTTGTCGTTTTATTTTGCTAGGTTTAACAAGCGCACTATTAAACGTCTGTTTGATTTTGCCCGACATTATTTTGGCAGAAAATTCAATTACACCATGCCGTCGGAACTTCTGACGACCGGAATACATAAAAAGCGCAAAGACAAGGATAGGCATCCGAGGCCCAAAACTGACAACGAAGCCTCTTCTAGGCCAGTCGCCGGTTCTCCGGTTTTCAGCAAGGTGCCTTCGCAGCCCCTGACAACCGATTCTGTAGAACCACAGGCCGCCTCTGACTCCCACGTGGAGATGGCTAGGCCTTCGGATGCACAAGATTTTCAGCCTACCGAAACTAACCCTTTAGAGGGATCCGGAGTAGTTGAACAACCCGCAGCTTCAGAGGGTGTTTTCAGGCCTACCCAGTTAAGCATTAAATCTTCTGCTAAGTCTAAACCTCCTTTAAAATCTAAGAAACAAATACAGCATTCTCCAGGACAGGCCTCCATGCCTAAGAAATAAATGCTCAAAATGGCCGAAGACCTAATCACTATGATCAGGGGGTCCCATCCCCCTCCTGATAAAAGGCCTAGACAGGATGCAGACTATGACTCATCTGACCAGGTATCCATCTCTTCAGATTCATCCTCAGACATAGGATACTCTTTACCCCCTTATGAGGATTCTGATGCTGAGGAATCAATTCCATCAGCCTCTCCGCCTGAGGACTACTCCTTTGGGGAAACCTTACACACCATGAGGGAGCATTTCCATTGGGAAGGCCAGGATTACTCGGAATCCAAGAAAAGGCTCAGAGACTTCCTTTTATTACCTTAACACAGACTCCTTGCTATTCCGCCAGTGTTAGATATTGTGGATGATGTGTATACTGAATCCAGCTTTAATCCTGATTCTTTACCTCCAGCCCCGGTTAAGCCTGACAGATACTACAGAGTCCCTGACTCACACACATTTCTTTATAAAAGCCCTGTTGCTGACCCTGAAACTATTTCTCTGGGTCCCAAAGGGGTTAAGACCTCATCAGCAAAGAATCCAGTCCACTCTGACAGAGATTCCAGAGCATTATACAGATGGGGGAAGAAAGTATATACGTCTGCAACTTTAGCAATGAGGGCCTTAAATTGCCAGATTCACATGCTAAAATATCAGCAATTTTTGATGTCTCAGTTAAAACAAAAAATGCTTCCAGATTCAGATCCTCCTAATTTTAGGGAAATGCAGGATTTATTGCATGCAGCTGAACAAGTGGGAAAACATACTTTGCAATGTGGTTTTGATTCTTTAGAGGCCTCATGTAGAGCAGCAGTTACAGGTTCTGTCATTAGAAGACATGCTTGGTTAAAAGAACATACTTTACCAGATCATGTTAAAGCAAAACTACTGGATGCACCTTTGCAGCAGGATGTGTTATTTGGAGTTAAGGCAGAAGAGGTATTAAAGAAAATGGAGGATAAGGCAAAATGTATGCAAACAGTGAAGGATTTCTTACAGGTTCAGCCTCCTCGATTTAGCAGAAATTGGCCAACAAAGAATTGGTCCTTTCCAGCTACAGACAGACCTCAAAGGGGCAGATACAGACGTCCAAGAGGTAGAGGTCAACCACAAGGTCCTTACACGCCTAGACAATGGGGTGCATCAGGCCAGAAAGAAGGGGAAGACAGGCCCCAACCATATAAAAAACAGCCCCAATGACTTCCCGCTACAGCTGCCAAACAGCTCTCTCTTGGCAGCCCCCTTGAGAGGAAAACTGGCACTTTTCTATCACAATTGGCATATGATCACCAAATACAAATGGGTTCTCAACATTGCATCTCAAGGTTACAGGTTCCACTTTCACACTCTGCCAAGGTTAAAAGGAATGCCAAATCTGCCACCAAATCAATGGGCAGAGGCTCAAAAACAAATGACAGCACTCATGGACATGAGAGCTATTCAAAAGGTACCGCTACAGGAGCAAGGACAAGGATGTTACTCAAGACTCTTTCTGGTTCCCAGAAAGGACAAAGCCTGGAGGCCCATTCTGGATCTTTCTTCTCTAAACACTTACCTGGATGTTCCGAAATTCAAAATGTTGACACTACAGCAGCTTCTTCCCATGCTGGGCAGGAAAGCTTGGCTCGTAACCTTGGACCTCAAGGAGGCATACCTGCGTGTCCCTGTCAGACAAAACTGCATAAGATACCTCAGATTCATAGCTGGTTCAATGCACTGTCAATTCTCTGCACTGCCCTTTGGCTTATCTACTGCGCCCAGGGTCTTCACAAAGTGCCTGGCACCAGTAATTGCATTTTGCAGACAGAAAGGAATTCAAATTTATCCGTACCTGGACGACTGCCTGATTCAAGCAGACAGCAAGGACATTCTTCTAAAGCATCTGGCGTTTGTGAAAAAGTTATTAAGTTGTCTAGGGTACACAGTAAATGAAAATAAATCAAAACTAGTGCCCTCACAAGAGATAATATTCCTGGGTGCCAGCTTGAATACAACGGCCCAGATGGCTTATCTCACGCCAGACAAGCAAGGACATCTGACTCAATACTTTCAATTGATGGCAACAAGAACCCATCTCCCTGCAAGAAAAATTCTGCAGGCCTTGGGTTACATGGCATCGTGCATGCTACTAATTCCATATGCCAGACTGCATATGAGGAAACTACAATGGTACCTAAAGAGTGTCTGGTCACAACACTGTCAAAGTTTGGAAACAGTTATACCACTAATTCCTTGCCTTCAACAGGAGTTTCGATGGTGGGCTCAAGCTTGTCACCTCAACAAGGGACAGCCTTTTACTCAACCCACAGCCAGGCAAACACTGACAACAGATGCATCGGATTACGCCTGGGGAGCACACATGGCAGGAAAATGTATTCAGGGCAAGTGGCCCAAAGAACAAAGGCATCTTCACATCAATCAAAAGGAGATGCTAGCTGTACAAAATGCCCTTACAGCCTTCAAGGACCTGCTTCATCCAGGACAACTACTACTAAAGACAGACAACACCACAGTTATGTGGTACATAAACAAGCAAGGGGGCACTCACTCATCCCCTGTGCAGACAAGCCATGACCTTGTGGAACACAGCTCTAAACTATCAAGTTCATCTGCAAGCACAATTCCTGCCAGGAGAGAAAAACACACTGGTAGACAACTTAAACAGAAACATCATGGATCCCCACGAATGGGAATTGAATCCACAAATATTCAGAATGATAACACAAGAATGGTGGAGCCCGGACACGGACACAGATCTGTTTGCATCCCCAATGAACTGCCAGCTACAGAAATTCTGCACAAGGACTTACCATCCAAAAGCATGGAAAGTGGATGCCGTCTCATTCAGCTGGAAAAACCTACAAGTATATGCTTTCCCACCACTACCTCTCCTTCCAAAGGTACTCATAAAAGCCAGGCAAGAAGAGCCAAAGATGATCCTGATTGCACCAGACTGGCCACGCCAGCACTGGTACCCAATCTTAAAGAACTTAGCACAAGGACCACCCTGGATTTTGCCACAAATCCCACATCTGCTGACACAGCACAACAATCAGATACTTCACAGCCAGCTAAAGACTTTAAACCTGGCTGCATGGAAGATTCCTTAGTTAAGCAAGCAATGCCTCTCTCTAAAGCTGTTATGGATGTCATTCTGGAGGCCAGAAGGCCTAGTACCAGGAAAGCCTATTCGGATAAATGGAAGAGATTCTGTGCCTGGAACCAGGCTCACAGCCTTGACCCTCTTGTCCCAAATATTCCTCAGATACTACAATATTTAACTGAGATGCTGGACAAAGGCCTCTCCTTTTCATCCATCAAGATCCACGCCTTTGCCATCTCCACTCATTACAACACGGATCCACCAATTTTCTCCAATCCTTTGCTCAAACAGTACCTCAGAGGGGCTAAAAACATAAGACCGCCCCGTAGAGCACCTACTCCAACTTGGGACCTCTTCGTGTTGGAAAAATTAACTTTACCTCCTTTTGAGCCAGCTAACACAGCAGATTTAAAATATATCTCCTGGAAAACTGCTCTGCTCCTGGCAATAACATCAGCACAAAGAGTTTCAGAATTACAGGCACTAATGGCAGTGGAACCTTTCATCATTTTCCACCAAGACAGGGTGTCTTTAAGAACTAACCCTACGTTTATGCCAAAGGTGGTATCAAGTGTGGCTCTAAACCAAACTATTCACCTGCCAACTTTTTATCCAAATCCACAGAATAAAGGGGAGAGATTACTGCATTCTTTGGACATACACAGGCAGTTACGCTTCTACTTGGACAAAACCAAAGCTTTCAGAAAATCTGAGCAATTATTGGTAGCATATGCTGCAGGAGCACAGGGAAAAGCCATTTCAAAACAGACTATTTCAAAATGGATAGGACACTGCATACGTTTCTGCTATACACACCATGGGAAACCTGTGCCTAACAGCATTCAATCTCACTCCACTAGGGCAACAGCCACTTCAACTGCTTTCCTCAGAGGAGTACCTACGAAAGACATTTTGGAAGCAGCAACTTGGAGTTCTGCACATACTTTTACCAAGCATTACCATCTGCCTCTATACTCTAAATCCAGAGCTGGCTTTGCCACTGCAGTGCTGCAGGGCCTTGTAGCCACCCCTAATGCCTTATAGAACCAGCCACCCTACCTCAGCTTTGGGATTCTACCCAAGTGTAATGACTGCAGCAGTGTAACACGATGAACATAGTACAGATGTCCTTCAAGGATGCATCTGCAGTCCTTACAAATGGGTTGTCCTGTCGTCAGGCAGCCCTTCGGTCGGCCGGATTCCAAAGTCTGGGTCTGGCCTCGGCTGGTGTCGCACTTCACCCGACGTCATCACTGCAGGTCTTCGGGTATAAAGGCATCAGCCGACGCCATTTTCCTCAGTCTTTCTTGCCGCGTGGCGCCCAAAGCAGAAGCTGTTCGCAAGTGCCGGTCGGTCAGATCCAGCGATTACTACTACCGAATACTACTTCGAAGACTTCTAAAAAGCTAAGTACCCCGTTGGGGACTCTTTCTTGCCTCAGCCGATGTCAGAAAAGTGAATAACTGTTTAACTTGTGGGAAACAAATACCTCATAAAGATTTCCACTCTTACTGCTTACCTTGTTTAGGCCCAGACCACGACGTAGCAGCTTGTTTAGCCTGTGCTTCCTTCAACCGACGAACGCTTAGGCGTCGGTCGGAGTTTGCTGAACAGTTTTTCGGCTCAGATTTTGCGTACATTATGCCGTCGGATCCTCCGACTACTCAAATTGTTAAGAAACGCAAAGAAAAGGACCGACACTCGCGGTCCGCGGTTTTGGCCAAAACCACGGTTAAGCAAACCGCGAGTGTCTCGGTTTCGGCCAAAACCGAGCAAACGGGTCAATCTTCAGCCGAATCCATGACTGCTACCCAGGCCCCTTCTACCCCAGTTGAATCGGCCTCTGAAGTTTTGCCTACTACTGTGGTTTCTCAAGAATTATCGGACACCATCCCTTTGGATGTCTCTACCCCAGCACGTGGTGCTGCTAGGCCTCCTGCAGCCATGTCTATAAAGGCCTTTGCCAGGGCTAAAGCAGCCACAACTGCTAAGTCTGTGCCTGTTAAGCCCCCCTCTCACAGGCCCAGTTCCAGTTCCCAAATGCTTACTCTGGCAGAGGATCTCATCTCTTTAATAAGGGGATCCCAATCTCACCCAGACAGGGCCTCTCAACCTCCAGACAAGAGACCTAGAGCAGAGCCCCCTGAGCCAGTGTCCTCAGATGACTCTTCTGATGATACAGACAATACAGACCATCCAGAGGCTCCTTTTTCTACCTATGAAGATTCCGATGCTGAAAAATCGATTCCTTCAGCCTCTGCACCAGAGGAATTTTCCTTTGGGGAAACCTTACATGCCATGAGAGAGCAATTCCAATGGCAGGGACAAGATTTCTCAGATTCAAGAAAAAGGCTTAGGACCTTTTTACATTTACCGCAACATAGGCCTTTAGCTATTCCTCCAGTTCTTCCTGTTGTGGATGATGCATTTAATGATGCTTGCACTGCTCCTGATACTTTACCTCCAGCCCCTGCTAAGCCCGATAGGTTTTACAGGGTCCCGGACACTCATAATCACTTATACAAGGCTCCTTTTGCAGATCCTGAGACTATCTCCCAGGGGCCTAAGGCAGTAGCTTCGACCTCAGCGAAAAACCCTCTCCCTTCTGAAAGGGAATCCAGGTCCTTAGAGAGATGGGGTAAAAAAGTATACACCTCTGCTACTCTTTCAGCTAGAACTTTGAACTGTCAGTTTCATATGATCCAATACCAAGAGTTTATGCTTGATCAGTTAACTAAGAAACTGTCCTCTGATGATTCCTTAGATAAGAAATATGTTCTAGAAATGGTGAATAACATTCAGCAGGTTAGTAACCATTCTTTAAAATGTGGCTATGATGCACTGGAGGCTTCATTTAGATCAGCCATGACTGGCACAGTTATAAGAAGGCATGCATGGTTGAAAGAACAGGTCTTGCCGGATCATGTTAAAGCAAAGCTATTAGATGCTCCTATGGAATAAGGTCAGTCTATTTGGTTCTCCTGCCCAACAGGTAATGAAGAAAATGGAAGAGAAGGCAAAATCTGTACAAACAGTTAAAGATTTCTTACAGGTTCAGCCCCCAAGGTTTAGCAGGAACTGGCCTTCCAAAAATTGGTCCTTTCCAGACTCCTCTAAAACTCAGAGAGGCAGGAATAGGCATTCAAGAGGCAGAAACCAATCCAGAGGAGGTGCCTACAGGGGACGCCAGTGGCAAGGCAATAACCAACGAGGCACAGATACAACCACTGCCACTGCAACAGGACAATCACAGTGACTTGGCTCTGACACCGCCTACCAGGGAACAAATAACAGCACCCTTAGGCGGAAAGTTAGCCTTATTTTCAAAAAACTGGCACTATATCACGAGACAAGTGGATTTTGCAAACTATAGACCAAGGCTACAGGTTTCATTTCCACACTTTACCAGTAAAAAGAGGAATGCCAAACCTACCACCAAATCAAAAGACAGAAGCTCTAAAACAAATAGCTCAATTAACAAAGATGAGAGCTGTGGAAAGGGTACCACCTACAGAACAGGGCAAGGGATTTTACTCCAGACTCTTCCTAGTACCAAGAAAAGAGAAAAGTTGGAGACCTATTCTCGACCTGTCCGCTTTAAACACATTCATCATTGTTCCAAAATTCAAAATGCTGACCCTACAGCAACTTCTTCCCATGCTGGGCAAGGAGTATTGGCTGGTAACTCTAGATCTCAAGGAGGCATACCTGCACGTCCCTATACGACCAAATTGCAGAAGATGCCTCAGATTTCTTGCAGGATCAGAGCATTATCAATTCTCAGCATTGCCCTTTGGCTTATCTACTGCTCAGAGTGTTCACGAAATGCCTGGCATCAGTAATCGCTCACTGCAGGCTTCAGGGAATCCAAATTTATCCATACCTGGACGACTGCCTGATACAAGCGGACAACAAAAACAAGCTGACACAAGACTTACAAAGAGTCATTTGCTTACTACAAGCCCTGGGATACACAGTCAATTTAAAAAAGTCAAGACTGATACCATCCCAAACAAGAACATTCTTGGGTGCAGAATTGGACACAGTAAAACAGATGGCATTCCTAACTGCAGAAAAACAAGAACAACTTCCTCTTTACTTCTTGGCATTAACAAAGCAGAACAAACTAACAGCAAGGAAAGTACTGCAGGCCTTGGGCTTCATGGCATCCTGCATAATCCTGGTCCCCCATGCCAGACTGCATATGAGAAAGCTACAGTGGTACCTAAAGAATTTATGGTCTCAACACAGGCACAGCTTAGAAACCGAAATACCACTAATCCCATGTCTGAAACAAGAGTTCCTATGGTGGGCTCAGGCATGCCAGTCAAACCCAGGTTTGACCTTCCACAGCATTCAACCAAGCCAAACCATCACAACGGACGCCTCAAACCTCGGTTGGGGGGCCCACATGCTGGACAAGTGCATTCAAGGCTTATGGACTCCAGATCAGCTGCACCTGCACATAAATCAAAAAGAAATGCTGGCAGTAAAACTAGCAATCCAGAATTTCAGACCATTCCTCAAAGAAGGACAATTGATGATAAGGACAGACAACACCACAGTCATGTGGTACATCAACAAACAGGGAGGCACTCATTCATACCCCCTATGCCGAATGGCTCTGGACCTATGGAATATGGCTCTGAGTTACAACATTCAGTTACAGGCAATATTTGTACCGGGAAAAGAAAACATCCTAGCAGACATGTTAAGCAGAACTACCTCGGATGCTCACGAATGGATGCTACACCCGGACATCTTCAAGACCATCACAAAGAAATGGGGAATGCCACAAATAGACCTATTCGCATCCCCACTCAATCACCAGCTCAAGAAATTCTGCACAAGGACATACCACCCACTTGCTTGGAAGGTGGACTCACTATCCTTCAGTTGGAAAGGCCTGACAGCATATGCATTTCCACCTCTTCCTTTGATGCACAAGGTACTACTGAAAATCAAAGAGGAACGTCCAAGGATAATTCTGATAGCTCCAAATTGGCCAAGACAACATTGGTATCCATTACTGAGGAGCATGTCTCGGGGGGAAACGTGGACACTACCCCTGATTCCTTTGATGTTAACACAGAGCAACTACAACATCCTGCATCCAAACCTGAAAACTCTGCAACTGACTGCCTGGAACATTTCATAAGAGCAACTAACCCAGATTTATCACAAAGGGTTAAAGACATTATCCTTGAGGCCCGCAGACCTTCAACAAGAAGGAACTATGCAGGAAAATGGAAAAGGTTTGTCATTTGGAGTACTGAAAGAGGGAAAGATGTGTCAAAGGTAGATATTGCCAACATCCTGGAATATTTGGCAGAGCTTCTCCATACAGGCCTGTCCTATTCCTCCATCAAGATACATGCATCAGCTATTTCTGCAGAATACAGCTTCGATCCCCCTGTCTTCTCACATCCTCTACTCAGGCAGTTTCTGAGAGGAATTAAGAATGTAAAACCTCCTAGGAAACCGCCATTACCAGCATGGGACTTGAACTTTGTGCTAGAAAAATTGACACTCCCTCCATTCGAACCAGCAGCAACAGCAGATCTTCAACACCTATCCTGGAAAACTGCTTTCTTGCTGGCAATTACTTCAGCAAGAAGGGTTTCGGAACTACAGGCTTTAATGGCAGTACAACCCTTCCTAATCTTCCATCAAGATAGAGTGTCCATGAGAACTAATCCTACATTTATGCCTAAGGTGGTATCCAGAGTGTCTCTAAACCAGGCAATCCACCTACCTACCTTCTTTCCCAATCCACAGAACAGGGGGGAAAGACTGCTGCATACCTTGGATGTACATAGACAGTTGCGCTACTACCTGGACAGAACCAAGTGCAATAGAAAAACTGACCAGCTTCTAGTGGCATATGCAACAGGAAGGGAAGGAAAAGCAATTTCCAAACAGACAATCTCCAAGTGGATAGGAAATTGCATACGATTCTGTTACTCCTACCATGGAAAGCAAATCCCACAGAACATAAGGCCTCATTCTACAAGGGCTACAGCCACTACCACAGCTTTCTTACGAGGAGTGGCTACCAAGGACATTATAGAGGCTGCTACTTGGACCTCCGTGCATACATTTGCCAAGCATTATAACTTACCTCTATACTCTAGATCCCGAGCAGGGTTCGCCACTGCTGTTTTGCAAGGGATCCTAACTACACCATAATTTCTTCTTCCTCCTCCCCTAGTTTGGCTATGGTATTCTACCCATTTGTAAGGACTGCAGATGCATCCTTGAAGGACATAGTACAGTTTTGTACCTACCATAAATGTAGATGTCCGAACAGGATAGCATCTGCAGTCAGGATTACCCACCCTCCTTCCCCTCTGTGGTACTCCTAGGGTATTTGCCCTCCTAATAGCTAGTTGGGGGGGGGGGATTTCTTATGGTGTATTTGTTTGTATATATGTACATACATGCTTGTTTTTTGTGTCTGCCTTCTATTTTTTTTTTGGAAACATTGGCATTTATCCAAAAATGTAGCTATCCAAGAGGGCAACTGGCATCTGGGGCAAGAAACACTGAGGAAAATGGCGTCGGCTGATGCCTTTATACCCGAAGACCTGCAGTGATGATGTCGGGTGAAGTGCGACACCAGCCGAGGCCAGACCCAGACTTTGGAATCCGGCCGACCGAAGGGCTGCCTGACGACAGGACAACCCATTTGTAAGGACTGCAGATGCTATCCTGTTCGGACATCTACATTTATGGTAGGTACAAAACTGTACTTTTTGTACCTACCATAAATCTAGATGTTCGAGTGTAGACACTGCTGCAGTCCAGATTACCCTCCCTCCTTCACCTCTTACTTGCTGGTACGTACCTATGTCTTCCACCCTTTACTACCTATGGGGAGTATTTGCTGGTAACTGAAAGTTGTTGATTGCTTTTCTTATGTATGTTTTATTAGCAGTTTGAATTGCCTACCTTTTGGGGGGCACCTGACATCTGGGGCAAGAAAAACTGAAGAAAATGGCGTCGGCTGCATCTTATATACCCCTGTCGCACTGACATCAGGGAGGAGGTGACAGCAACCGATGCCGGACCAAGACTTTGGAACTCAGGCCGACTGGGGAACTGCCTGACAGCAGGATAACCCAAGTGTAATGACTGCAGCAGTGTATACACTCGAACATCTACATTTATGGTAGGTACAAAACTGTACTTTTTGGGATTCAAGAAGTGTGATTCATGCTGTCAGAAAATGTCTCTGACAGATGGGCACACTTCTTGCGTCTACTGCTTAGGTGCAGTGCACCTGCAGGACTCTTGTTCTGTATGCCATGCATTTAGTCCGAGAGTTCTGCAGGAGCGTAAAAATAAGCTTATTCCTAGGGGTCTTTTAAAGCCCCAGGATTCACCTGCCAAGGCTCAGCTTGTGAAATCCCCAAAACCGACCAAATCGTCGGCTCCAAGCTCGGAGCCGTCATTGGTTCAGACTTTACCTGCCACTTCGGTTCCAGCCGGAATTGATGAGACTATCTCCCCGTCTGCTCCATCGGCATCTTCGGAGCCGTCACAGAGCCACAAGAGACTACTGAGGTCCCCTTCTCTGGAGTCCATACATTTGGCTTCTCGGTCTCCCCTGCTTAAGAGTGAGCACAGTCACAGATCTTCCCACTCCTCTCAGTCCTCTAGGCTCTTGGATCACGATGTGGAGAGAGTGGTCAGTAGGTTGCTGAAGTCGCAGGCACTTGCCAAGAAGTTGTCCAGCCCTCCTCAACAGGTGTCGGCTCCGTCCACTTCTGTCGATGTTCCTCCTCCGACTCCTTTGAGCTCGGAGCCAGAGTTCATTGGGGTTAGAGTCGTGGAACCATCAGCTCCGATAACTATTTCTCCTTCGGTTCTGTCGTCGGCTCCAATTCCCTCGATGGTACCGTCCGTTGAGGGATCTTGGTGCCGAGGCTCCCTTGTCGGCTCCGAGGGGGCGAGTGGCATCGGACCCTTGTCCGTCCCCGTTCTCCCTATCGGAGCTTCGGCACAGGTGAGTTCGGCTCCTACATCGGCCTCGGAGCCATCTCCCTCGGAGCGGAGATGGATTCCGATTTCCTCGGAACCGGATCCTTCTCTGCATCGTGGCAGGGATGCCTTCGATGTCATGAGGAGTGTGCTTTTCTCTGAGTCAGCTCCACAATCGACCCCATCGGCTTCGTCCCCTGTAGTGCCTGCGACAACCTCTGCTCCTCCTCCAGACCCCAAGCGTGGGTAACTGGCTCTCCAGGGCACCCCATTGGGTGTTTTCTCTTCTTCTGAGGCCTACCCTGATCATTCAGAGGAGCCCCCTCATAAGAAGAAGTGCAAGAGGAAGCACATTGACTCCCCTGAGTCTGTCACTTCTGATACAGACTTAGATGATTCGGAAGGGTCCCCGAGGTCCCCCTCTGAAGAGGTTTCCTTCTCGGACATCCTAGAAATGCTTAAGCAGAGGGGGAACTGGAGTCCCCTAGCCCCTACCGAGGATGAGTCTGTATTCCTGGATGCGTTCAGTTCCCGACCTTCCACCTCCTGGGTTTCTCTGCCTTTCGATCCACTCATGTCTGTGGTGGCTCGAAAGGCTTGGTCAGCACCGGATACAGTGGAACCAACCCCAAAGAGACCTAGCAAGTTTATCACTGCACCCCTTGATAAGCAGTTCCTTACCAAAGGTGTTCCTGTGGATGCCATGGTGGTAGCAGCAGCCACTAAAAAGGAGTTAGCGGAAACTTCGTCTGTCCATCCTCCTAACAAGGAGTCTAGGACTATGGATAGATACGGGAAGCAAATGTTTGCTTCAGCGACCTTTTCTATGAAGTCACTGAATTACTTATGCCATTTTACCCGGCTTCAGAGGGATCTCCTTAAAGAGCTCGGAGATACCCTTCAAGATCCATCAGCTGAAGGGGCTCAAGCTAAAGTGGCTTCCCAGCTGGTGACCCTTAATTCTGTAGTCAACTCCTCCATGAGGCTCATTTCCTATGCAGCCGATGGTGTGAGTAGAGCCGCAGGTACAGGCATGGCCCTTAGAAGGCACACATGGATGCGGCTGTGTAATTTTGCGGAACCCTTTAGAGCGTCATTCACCAACACCCCCTTTGACGGTTCCTTTCTTTTTGGACCACAGGTGAAAGACACTTTGACTAGGTGTGAGCAAGAAGGCAAGACTCTCTCTGCCGTGGGAGTCCATTTTTCCACTCCCTCCAGACCATACCCCAAGGGTCAGAAGAGTGGTAAAATGTGGTTCCAAAAATCCCAAGGAGCCCCGCCTGACACACGTAGCGGTTTTTCCTCCAGGGGCAGAGGAGGAAACAACAACAACAGACGCCGCCCTCGTAGCAGAGGGCATCTGCAGAACCAGGGCAGCAGAGAATCCTTCTCTGAGAAGCCCTTCCAGCATCCCTGAAGGGTTGCCTGGCTGCACGTCTCTGGAGGCAGTCGGGGGAAGACTTTCACTGTACCCAAAAGCCTGGCAAAGTTTAACGCAAGACAAATGGGTACAGTCAATTGTATCCGGAGGTTACAAAATCCCTTTTTCTCAGCCCCCCTTACCTTCAAGCAAATCCCTTCCAGATGTTCCACCCAATCTGAGGGACCAAGCAGTCATAGAAGTTTCAAAACTGCTAGAAAAAAGATTCATCCAGGAAGTCCCGGCAGACCAACACGGATCCGGAACTTACTCAAGGTTCTTTTTGGTAGCAAAAAAGACAGGGGACTGGAGACCGATTCTGGATCTCAGCAGACTAAACAAGTCTGTTCAAAGAACAAAGTTTTGGATGGTCACGCTACAGTCCATTCTACCCTTTCTGGTCAGGACAATTGGATGTGCTCCATAGATCTTCAGGATGCGTACTATCACATCAAAATGGACAGGTGCTCTGGGAGATTCCTTCACTTCCGGCTGGGAGCCAGTCATTACCAGTTCAGAGCTCTGCCCTTTGGTCTCACCACAGCCCTCAGGGTGTTCACCAAATGTATGGCAGTGGTCACGGCTCACCTGAGACGTCAAGGATTCCAGGTGTTTCCATATCTAGACAACTGGCTCCTCACTGCTACTACCAGGCATCAACTTCTGCAAGCCAGGGACTACACAATCACAATTTGCGCCCAGCTAGGCATTACAGTAAACTTCGAAAAATCTGCCTTGTTGCCCTGTCAATCTATCACCTATATAGGAGCAGACTTAGACACAAGGAACATGTCTGCAAGGCTTCCGCCAGACAGGGTATCTTTAATTCGCCAGCAAGTACAAATTCTAATGCAGAGCAAAAGGATCCAAGTGAGATTCGTCCTTCAAACTCTGGGTTCCATGGCAGCGGCAATTCTCCTAATCCCTCTGGCCCGTTTTCACATGAGAATCCTTCAGTGGCTTCTGTTCACACAGTGGTCTTTCCAACAGCTTCCTATGTCTCACATGATTATGATTACAGAAGCATGCAAAAGGCACCTTTCCTGGTGGATGGTCTCCCCACTAGTGTCTCGGGGCAGACCCTTCATTCAGACCCCTCTGGTTGCTACAGTGACCACGGATGCCTCCCTGATTAGGGGGGGGGGGGGCATTATCAGGGCAGGACAGTCCAAGGCACTTGGCAGCCTCACAAGTACCATCTGCATATAAATATCTTAGGAATGAGAGCCGTGCACGTAGCGTTGCAAGCTCTTCAGGACTCTCTTCCTTCTGGGACCATTGCAATTCCAACGGACAACGTCAGTGGTGTGGTACATCAACAAGCAGGGCGGAACCAGGTCCTACCCCCTATGTCGAGAAGCACTCAGACTCTGGCAGTAGGCGATTTCCTCCCAACGATTTCTGATTGCGACGCACATCCCTGGGAGGTCCAGCGTCATAGCGGACAGGCTCAGCAGAGCTATTCTCATGCCTCACGAGTGGTCTCTGAACCAGGTAGTTGCGGATCTGATCTTCCACAAATGAGGACAGCCTTGCTGTGTGACCTTTTTGCCACCCCCTTCAACAGCAAATGCAGCAACTTCTTCTCCCTCCTTCCGCTTCGTGGTTGTTCTCCCAGAGACGCTTTAGTCCATGATTGGCCTCAGAGACTTCTTTATGCCTTCCCTCCGTTTCCCCTGATACCGAAACATACAGAAAGCAATATCGTTGGGTTGCAGAATGATCCTCATTGCCCCCCTACTGGCCTTGACAGATATGGTTCCCATTCCTGCACCATTACCTTCTCGAGCAGCCTTGGACTCTGGATCCAATTCCACACCTACTGATTCATCAATCAGGCAGGCTGCATCAATCCCTTCAAACACTCCAGCTCACAGATTGGTTGCTCCACTTCCAACCTTAGCCAGGCTTCCCAGCATTTCCCCGGCCGTATGTGAAATTATTGTCCCCTCTCACAAGTCTGCCACTAGAAGGACTTATGCTAGCAAATGGAAACGTTTTTCTTGTTTGGCAGAGGCTAGGAACATAGATCCCTTTTCAGCCCCAGTCCACAAGATCTTGGAGTTCTCAGCAGAACTTTTTCATTCTGGGTCTACTTCTGCTACAATCAGGGTTCAGTTAGTGGCCATCTCAAACTTTCATGCTGGGTTGTCTAATGCAAACATTCTGTCTCATAAGCTATGTAAAGCTTTTCTAAGAGGGACTACTCTCCTTAGACCCCCAGTGAGAGATCCCCCTCCTCCTTGGGACTTAAACTTGGTACTAACCTCCTTAGTTATGCCCCCTTTTGAACCTGCAGCGTGCTGCTCCATTAAGTTCCTATCTTGGAAAACTCTCTTTCTGGTAGCTATTACTTCAGCCAGACGTGTCTCTGAACTTCAGTCACTATGTGTCCGTCCTCCATACTTAGTTTTTCATAAGGACAGGGTTGCTCTGAGGACTAATTCCTCTTTCCTTCCTAAAGTCTGCTCAGAAAATAATTTAAACCAATCTATAGACCTACCTGTGTTCTTTCCTAATCACACCAACAAGGCAGAATACAAATTACATCAGTTGGATGTTCATAGACAATTGCGTTTTTACCTGCATAGGACAAAAGATATAAGGAAGCCGGACCAACTATTCCTTTCCTATGCTCTGGGCAAACAAGGTCTCCCAGTTTCCAAAGTAACCTTATCCAGATGGTTGTCTCACATTATTACTTTTGTCTATCATCTGAGAAACAAAGAGTTATCTATCAGACCAAAAGGTCATTCTACAAGGGCTTTGGCCACCTCTGTAGCCTTCCAGTCTAGGTTGCCCATGGACTCTATCTGTGCAGCTGCTACGTGGGCAAATCCTCATACCTTTATTTCTCATTACAAGCTAGATATGGTCTCCAGGAGCAGTGCTAACTTTGGTTCCACTGTTCTGAAAAGTCTGTTCCAATGAGCCGCCCAGGATTGTAGGTGCTAAGGACGCTGTCCCAACTAGCAAGAACGAAGGCGAGATAGGCAACTTAACATAAAGAAGTTATGTACCTACCATAACGTTCCATGTTAGTTGTCTTCATCTCGCCTTTTTTCTTGCGTCCCACCCTCTATCCCCCTATCCTATTGGACCGAGAGGCATTCAAGTTTCACTGGCTGAGTGTTCTCTGGTTGTTTCCTCTATGGACTTACAGAGTATGACGGGTGTGCTCAACATTTTGTTTGGAGAGGTTCATTCTCTAGCTATGGCTAGGGTTAGCTATTTCAAACGAGATCTGGATAGCTAGCGCTAGGTATCATGGGATAAGGGGGTAGCCTCGAGCCAGTAAACCGCTCTCGACCTATAGAAGATGGCCGAGTCGGAGCCGAGGATCGGCTCCGATCCCAACCAGCAAGAAAGAAGGCGAGATGAAGACAACTAACATGGAACATTATGGTAGGTACATAACTTCTTTTTATTTAAGTATAACCTTCTGTGCTTCAAAAAAACACTTAATAGCTTCATTCATTCCTGTTTTAGTGTCAGCCTCTAGAATAATTTGCCAACGTTTCCCTCTGCACTAGCTAATTTTTAGAATGTCCACCCCTTAAGTCTAATTTTCCTTTCTCAAGAAAAGAAAAAGAAAACTTCTTCTGTTTCTTATAATCAACATTGTGGCTATAAAGAGAACTATTAAGCTCTTTCTTTTTAATATTATAAACTTGTTCTTGTATCCTTTCTAATAATGTTCTGGTAGTCATACCGACTTAGAAAGCTGTGCATCCACTGCACACCCCAATATACACAACCCCTTTAGTCCTGCAGTTAAAGGACCCTGGAACTTTCAATGTATGTGGAAACGTTTCTAAAGATATGAAGGGACCTTCTAATATGTACCTACAAAAATTACAATCTCCACATTTAAACATCCCCATGGTCTTACCTTTAAGCCCACTATCAACAAAACACATATGAAATTCAAGTAACTGTTTTTTCGATTTTATAAAGTATACATATATATACATAATTATTATTATTATCATTATTATTATGTATGCACACACACACAAACACACACACACAAGTGTGAATATGGTATGTGTGAGTGCTACAGTGGTTTGTATTGACTGAAATATGAGATGTAATTGTGGTAATGGTTTATTAAGAAATTCTTACATGCTTCTTAAACCACTGAATAATTTGTACTCAGATAATTTGTATGGGCCAGTTCTAGAACACACCTAGAAAAGAACTTCCTAAAACTGTAAACTTTGAGAGGTCATTTTTCAGAACAAGTCCGACAAGCTGATGGTGTCCATTTAACAACAGACTTAACTTTTTGAAAAAATAAAAAAAAAGTATATCGTAATTAACTGTTACTAGCACAGTTTGAACAGCTTTTTTTATGTGTGTAGTACACATTTATTGCAGTCATGCTTGAATGTAAGTAAAGGTAAATTGTACTTTGTCTTAACTTCTTTTGCTTTGATGCCCTCTTTAGATGTTTTAGATATTGCTGTCAGCAAACATGAGTTATTCTGCCTTCACGTGGATGGAAGGATTTCTCATTTTTACCTATTACCAGCAGAACGTTGTGTGGAACGTCTTATGAGGAGAGAAATGTGGGGCTTAGCAGCTACAGTGTGCCATCTTTTTAATCATTCCATTGTTTCCAGTAGGGTAAGTTGTACTATGATGCAAGGTGTCAGATTGACTTCATTCATATGCCATATGTACTTACAGGCTGTTCATTTCATGTCTTTTTTATTTTTGTCAGAATAGGCTTCTTGTAAATCTTGACTGTTTTGAAGACCATTGGGAGTCGATTAATCTCTTCTTTGCTAAAGTGTCATATCAGATGGTCTTTAATATTTCCATTTGTTTTCCAGCTATTCCAGTGTATAAGAATTTCATCTTATTCATAAGAGGTCACCTAGTAGCAGTTTGTCAACAGGTCAAGCAGAACACCCTAGTAGCTACTCTTTGTAACTCACAAGCCATACTGAAAGTACGATGTTCAACATACTCCCTTATTGGCGTATGGGGTAGTAGTGCCCTGCTACCCTATCTCTTATCTCTGGCAATCCACCAAAGCTCAGAGATTCTCCCCCTTCCTGTCTGTGGGTGTGATGAACCAATTGCCTGAGAGTACAGGGACTGCCTTTCAAACCCACAGACTGAACCCCCTCAATTTTTTAGTGCCACAGTAAGAGAAGACTATCTGAGAAGATTGCTTCTGCTGCTGAGCTGAGATAAGAAATCCTTTGGATTTTATTTTGTCCTCTGCCTTTTTCAATCATTGCTTAAATACTGCTATTTTTGACTGTATTTTCTGATTAGGAAATTTGTATATTCTTCTTTTTTTACTTTGACTAGCATATTGAGGCTTATGCAGTTGATTAAAAGCTTCATTTGGAATTTTTGACAGGAAACTTGCTGATATTGCATTTTTTTCTTTGGGGTTATGATTAAGGTGAATGAGCAGGATTACAGCATTTTAAATTATTTTTTTCATTGGATTTGCGATGTGGCACCATTTTGTACGTTAAACATTTCTGACAGGACATTTTTATCAGTTTATGATTTATTTCGTGTTTAATACTGTTTTAGACTGTATCTGTTCATTTTTACTGATGCTAGCATTTTTTTACAAAATTAAGGGACTTTTTGCATGTATTTTATGCTTGGAACTGTTATTGAGACTGTTATATTCTTTGTTGCAGTCTTTAGAGTAGTAACCTCTGCAGAAATAAACCTCAGATTGCTTTTGGTGCCATTTTGTATGTTAAACATTTCTGACAGAAATTTATCAGTTTATGAGTCATTTCTTGTCTAATAATGTTTGAGTGTTTTATTCTTTAGGTGCTGAAACTAGACTTCATTAAAATAGGGGAAATTTTGTGACATGTATTTTGTGCTTTGAACTGTGTTATTGAAAATGCTGTCATTTTCTAAGTGTAGTGTACAGAATAGTACCCCTACAGAAATAGTCTTTGTTATTTGGAGGAAGAATGGTAAGATTTGTCCATCCTTTTAATGAGCTGACTGTGCAGCTAGTATTTGGTATTGTGCTGGATAGTTTCCTTACCCTGACTTTATGGATTCAGATATGTTGCCCCACCACTACCATGTACCCCTTCTGTACCTAAAAAAACATAGAAATAAATCAGGAAATATGTGTCAGCCTATGGCTTATGACTCAGCAGTAGCCTTAAACTGGCTAATGGACCAATTGCCTTCTTTTGCCTGTAGGTCCCCTGGTCTGGTGTTAGTACGACAACTGTGTATGGCACAAGGGTCAGACACATCCTCTGGGGCTTTACCAGTGCCTGGGTCAGATATGGGAGAACCAAACTCTGTTTAGGTGCAGGGAAAGTCAGGGGTACAGAATCTTGCCAGTGTTGATAGGTCTCCCTCCGGGGATTCTTCCACTATTGTAATGCATGCAAAAAAAGAGACAGAAGATCCACCACATTTCAGGGCAACAGCCTCTGACTGGGTTTCCACATGAGTTGGTGGCTGTGGCCAGCTCCACTGTTCAAGTGGTTGATTACTGGGTGCAGACCTGGGTTTTGAGTAATGCCAGGGCTGGCACCCCTGTTCAGAATACAGGGATCCCGATTTTGAAAGGGATTCAGAATCGGGCATTTCAGAAATGTCAGAGTCTGGTCACTCAGCTTCCTCTGAGGATGCACAGGTGTAGAAAACCAAAGAGAGGTTTTATTTTTCTAAAATGCTGGTGAGATTTAGGGATGTATTCAACTGGGAGAAATATTTGTCAGCTCACAAAGGCAGCAGGGTATATGATTTTTTCGAAGATGAAGCCCTGGACGTGGCTACCATCCCTCCTTTAATCCCAGTGATGGAGGGTGATTTAAGAAAGCTTGCAGATGTTCTTTGTGTTTCACTGTTGCAGTCATCACATTTGGGTTATCCCTGCCAGGGTAGCCCTCGGGCGGCCCGAATACCAGAGACTTAGTATTTCTGCGTCAGTTGCTGTCGCTTGAAGACTGACATCAGGTTGTCACTGGTATAAAGTAAGGCAGCCAATGCCATTATATCAGTCTTTCTTGACATGGAGCCCGAAGCAGAAGCAGTTCACACGAGTGCCGATCGGCCGCTACCTGAGTTTCATCTACCGAATTGAAGTTGAAGTCTTCTAAAGCTAAGTACCCCACTGGGGATCCTTTTTTCTTGCACTAATCAATGTCAGAAAAAGTTAATAATTGTCTCGCCTGTGGAAAACAAATGCCACACAGAGAATTCCACTCTTACTGCATCACTTGTTTAGGCCCAGACCACGATGCCCCTCGTCTCTTCTGTGCTTTGTTCAACGCCAGAACTATCCATCGTCGGGCCCTTATTGTAGCCAGATATTTTCGCTTGCAGTCCTCGAATTCCAATATGGCTTCGGTAAGCCATCCGACAGCAGATCTTCTGAAAAAACATAAAGATAAAGACAGAGACAGACTGCACAGGTCCAAACCTACTGACGACGCTTTCATTAAGCTAGTTGTAAGTTCTCCGCTACTCAGTGAGGCGCTTTCACAGCCCCTGATGCCCGCTTCTGTTGAGTTGCAGGCTGCTACCGATACCCTTTCAGAGTCCGGTATGCTGCAAAACTCTTCTTCAACTAAGGATCCTGCAGTCGTCTCACCCTCGGATGGGTCTGGAGCCGGTGAGCAGGCACCAGCTTCCGAGGAAGTCCTTCGCTCTACAGAATCTCGACACAAACTGACATCATCTTTCACGACTACCGTTCTTTCTAAAACTACTGAGTTTCTAAGGCCCAGGGTACGAACTACACCCGAGAAACCGACGACCCAGTCTCAGGCACCTGTTACCTTGCCTCACTCTCAAATGCTTAAAATGGTGGAAGACATTAGCATGCTAATCAGGGGAGGTCCAGCTACCCCCTCCAAATGGAAAAGAGATCTGTCCCCTGTAGTTTTGTCTGAACAAGAGTCGGATGAATCTAATGCATCTGAATATGAAGACATGCAACCCCTTTCCACTTATGAGGATTCTGATGCAGAGAATTCCATTCCTATAGCCTCTTCCACAGTGGATTTTTCCTTTGGGGAAATCCTGCATACCTTAAGGGAGCATTTCCAGTGGGAGAGTCGGGACTACCCTCAGTCTAAAAAGAGACTCAGAGAATTCCTAGATCTTCCACAACACAGACCCTTAGCCATCCCCCCAGTCTTGGATGTTGTGGAGGATGTTTTTCTCAAATCCAGCTTGACTCCTGACGCCCTTCCACCTGCTCCCAGAAAACCACACAGGTACTATAGAGTCCCTGATTCACACAAATATATTTTTAAAAATCCTACAGCTGACCCTGAGGTAATCTCCCAAGGGCCAAAAGGGATTAAAGCAACCTCTACTAATAATCCCACCCCCTCAGACAGGGATTCATGAGGATTGGACACATGGTGTAAAAAAGTATACACCTCGGCTACTCTTGCTATCAGGGCACTAAATTGTCAGTTCCATATGCTGAAATTTCATCAACATACTTTGGAACTCCTTAAATAAAAAATGTTTTCCTTTCCTGCTTGGGTAGAATCTAAAGATTTACAAGATTTAATGCATTCTGCAAATCAAGTAACTAAACACACCTTGCACTGTGGTTTTGACACCCTAGAAGCTTCTTGAAGGGCAGCAAGTCACAGGATCTGTCATTAGAAGGCATGCATGACTTGAGGAACAGCCCCGACCAGACCATGTCAGATTTAAATTGTTGGACGCCCTCTTGCACAAATAACTTATTTGGCACTAAGGCAAAAGAGGTCTTAAAAAAGTTGGAAGAAAAAGCAATACCTATGCAAACAGTTAAGGATTTCTTGCAGGTCCAGCCCCCTAGGTTCAGCAGGCATTGTCCCCCCAAGCACTGGTCCTTTTCTGCTCCCAGTAAACTGGCCCAGCTGAGGTCCCGTGGAAGCAGACCCCCCAGACAGCAGACCCAGGGAATGCAGAGATCTAAGCAGTGGACTACATCCACTTCAAACCCAGGGAGTTCTGAGACACCCCCTTATGGTAAGAAGTCACAATGACTCACCACCTCCACCCCCTCCATCTGCCCACCTTCACTTAACCCTAGGAGGAAAACTCTCCTTTCACTCAAGCACCTGGACCACCATTACCAAGGACCACTGGGTTCTGAACATTGTGTCTCAGGGATACAAATTTTCCTTTTTACACCCTTCCATCCCAAAAAGGGTTCCCAGATCTACCACCAAATCAGTGGGCAGAGGATCAAAAGCAAATCCTTTCCCTGCTCTCTATGAGGGCAATAGAGCACGTTCCTGCAGAACAGATAGGCCAAGGCTTCTACTCCAGATGGTTTCTGGTGCCCAGAAAAGTGGGCACCTGGCACGCCAGCCTCGATCTATCCATTCTAAACACCTTCCTGGTGATTCCAAAATTCAAAATGCTTGCCCTTCAGCAGCTGCTATCCATGCTTATTCAAGGATGCTTGGCTTGCCACCTTAGATCTAAAAGAGGCCTACCTCCACATTCCTATCAGGGTATCATGCAGGAAATATCTCAGCTTCAGGGCAGGATCTCAACACTTTCAGTTATCTGTGCTTCCCTTTGGCTTATCTACTGCTCCCAGAGTTTTCACAAAATGTCTGGCTCTGGTCATTGCCTTTGGCAGACAAAAAATATTCAGATTTACCCATACTTAGATGACTGCCTCATTCAGGCAGACAGCCAGGAAAAGCTGCTCAAGCACCTGGCCTTTGTAAAGAACCTACTAACCTCCCTAGGGTACACAGTTAATGAAAAGAAATCCAAACAGGTGCCCACACAAAGGATAATATTCCTGGGAGCAAGTCTAGACACAGCATCCCAGATGGCATACCTTACTCCAGAGAAACAAATTTTCCTGACAGCCTACTTCTCTTAGCTAGCCACCAGACCCCAGCTAACTGCAAGGAAGATCCTGCAAGGTCTGGGGTTCATGGCATCTTGCATACTACTCATTCCATATGCCGGACTGCATATGAGGAAATGTCAATGGTACCTAAAGAGCCTTTGGTGCCAACACTCTCAGGATATGGAAACTCTTCTACCTATAATTCCATGCCTCAAAAGAGAGATTTTTTTTCAATAAGAGAATGCCTCCCTCCGCTGCCCTGACCCTCGCTACAGATGCATCAGACTACGCTTGGGGTGCACACCTTGACGGCAGGTGCATACAGGGCCAATGGAGCCCACAGCAAATCCCTCTGCACATCAGTAAAAAAGAGATGATGGCTGTGCAGTACGTCTTGATAGCTTTCAAGGCCATGCTCTCTCCAGGGGCTCTCCTGATCAAAACAGACAACACCACTGTGATGTGGTACATCACCAAGCAGGGAAGGACTCACTCCTACCCTTTATGCAGGCTGGCCGTGACCCTTTGGCACACAGCCTTTGCCAATGCAACTACACCTGTTAGCACAATTCCTACCAGGCTCTCTTAACTCTCTGGCAGACCAATTAAGCCGAAATATTCTGGACCCACATGAGTGGCAACTCAACAGAAGTACCTTCACCCTAATAACTCAGAAATGGGGAACCCCCGAAGGTCGACCTCTTTGCCTCCCACACCAACCATCAGCTCAGCAAATTCTGCACCAGACAACATCACTGCATGGCTTTGAAAGTGGATGCCTTGTCCTTCCCCTGGGTCAGTCTATCGGTGTATGCCTTTCCTCCCCTCCCTCTCATCCCCAGGGTACTGCTCAAAATAAGGGAGGAAAAACCAAGGACCATTCTGATAGCTCCAGACTGGCCCCGGCAGCACTGGTACCCATTGCTGTTCAGCCTGTCCCCACTCCCCCCCGGCATCTTCCTCAAATTCCAAACCTCCTGACCCAGAGGGAAGGGGAATTCATGCATCCCCAATTGCAGACTCAATTTGGCAGCTTGGCTTATTCTCTAAGCCTGAACCAATCTGCCAACCTCAGTAAACAGGTTCTGGATGTTATCAGTGAGGCTAGACGTCCTAGCACTAGAAAGTCTTATGCTCACAAATGGAAAATGTTCTGCGCCTGGATCCAGGGTAAGGGAGCCAATACAGCACAGCCCTCCCTCCCTCTCATCCTGGATTACTTAGCTGACCTACTACACAGTGGCCTCTCTTTCTCCTCTATAAAAATTCATGCCCCTGCTATTTCTGCCCATTTACCCTGCTATTTCTGCCCATTTACCCACTGAGCAGCCCCTTTTCTCACACTCTTTGATCAAACAGTTCCTAAGAGGGGCTAGCAACTTGAGGCCACCCAGAAGGGCACCAGCACCAGCTTGGGACCTTAACTTTGTTTTGGAAAAGCTCACCCTGCCACCTTTCGAACCAGCTTCCTCTGCAGAGCTAAAATTTCTCTCCTGGAAAACAGCATTCCTTCAGGCCATCACTTCAGCCAGAAGAGTCTCTGAGCTGCAAACACTCACGGCTGTGGAACCCTTCATCATTTTCCATGCAGACAGGTTATCCCTCAGATCTAACCCATCCTTTATGCCCAAAGTGGTTTCCAGTGTGGCTCTCAACCAATCCATTCATTTTCATTTTTCCCAATCCACAGAACAAGGGGGAAAGGATTCTTCACTCTCTAGATGTGCACAGACATATCAGATTCTATCTTGACAGGACCATATCCTTCAGAAAGGGTGATCAATTGCTGGTTAGCTTTGCTACATGGGCAGAAGGCAAAGCCATCTCCAAAAAACAATTTCAAAATGGATAGCACACTGCATCCATTTCTGCTACAAACAGCATGAAAAGCCTCCCCCAAGGGGTCAGGACACACTCCACCAGAGCAGCCTTCACCTCTGCAGCTTTCCTCAGAGGAATTCCCCACCAGCGACATCATGGAGGCTGCCACCTGGACATTTGTTCCCACTCTTACCAAGCATTACCACCTGCCTCTTTTCTCCAAATCCAGGGCAGGGTTCGCCTCTGCAGTCTTACAGGGCATCCTAGCCAGCCCCTAGTTGCATTGACTGCCTCCACCCTTTTCCTCAGCTTTGGGAATCAACCCAAATGTGATGACTGCAACAGTGAAACACGAAGAACATAGTACAGTTGTGTACATAAATGTAGATGTTCGGATGTATTCACTGTTGCAGTCCTGGTTCCTACATCCCCCTTTCTTCTCTATCTTCTCTTTCTCCTTTTATTTCTATTCTAACTTGTTGTTCTTCTTAACTTACAAGGGATTTTTTTTTGGTATTTATTTACCACTGGTGGGGTTTCTTCCACCAGAACCTGGCATCCTACTTCTAGGCTCCTGACAGGTTATGGCAAGAAAAACTGACGTAATGGCATCTGCTGCCTTATTTTATACCACTGACGACCTGACGTCAGTCTTAAAGTGACAGCAGCTGACACAGAAGTACTAAGTCTCTGGTATTCAGGCCGGCCAAGGGCTACCCTGGCAGGGATAACCCAAATGTGATGACTGCAACAGTGAATACACTGGAACATCTACATTTATGGTAAGTGCACACAACTGTACTTTCTCCTCTATTGAATGCGTTATTGCTTAAAAAAACATGTTTAAAAAATTCAGGGTATGCTCAACCATGCCTGGTTTCCAAACCTTCTTGTCTGCAGATCCTGATGCTGTGTCCCCAGAGACATCTTCGAACAAAAAGGCTATGTCTTCGTCAAACCCAGTCCTTTCAGATAAACTAGACAAGTGGCTAAAATCTCACGGAAAGAAGCTGGTACTGTGCAGCACAGTTGCCTTTAAGGTGTTTTAATGACCAGTATTTTATGTGGAAGTTTGTGTTGAGTATATATGTAGCTTAGACAAATTTGTTGCATCATTACCTGCTGGTCAAAAAGTTTTTGTCAAGGATACTGTGTTTAGTATTTCTCAAGTGCCTAAACATGCTTTAAATAGTTCCTTGGAAGTGGTCTATACTGTTTCTAAAAATACAGCAACATCGATGGTGATAAGGAGGTATGCCTGGTTCCACAGTCTTTTCTGGTGAGTTAAAAAATGAGATTATGAATACTCCACCTTATTCTGATGGTGTGTTTGGTACAGCAGCTAATCATATCCTTAAACATTGTGATGACAGAGGTAAACTGATGGAATGGGTGCCTAAAATGTTCCATATTCCCCATTTTCCCTCCATTAAGCAGGAGAATTTTTGATGGCCCAACAAACCGAAATCCCTGCCAAACAAAAGCCAAGGCACCAAAAGGAAATGGCTGGATAAGAACTCTACCAAACATAAAAAGAGGGGTTCCTTTCCCAAAAAGGATAGCCCCCTTCACACCTGTGACTATATCTAGGTGCTGCACACATCTTCCCAAAGTCTCCCTTTCGATGCCCCATCTCATTAGTTAGGTCACAAGAAGGTGTCTTGGTCATCAGTAGTTTCCGACAAATGGTGCTAAACATTGTTTTTTTTCATCACCTTTATTGAATTATAACTTGTGACATAAGCAAATTTACATTTATACAAAAGTAATCAAATTGTATTAAATTAACATTAGCAAATGTATTTCACATATATTGCTATATATCTTATAACATAAACAACATTGCATAAATTATCCCGTTTCTGCCCCTTTTTTAAACAAGAAACATCTTTAATAAACCATTGCTTACGACATAAGCAATCATACATTTATATAAATGAAAGTGAACCACACCAGCACAATCCTAGTTGCAAGCATTTTACATCACAAACCATACTGACATACTCCCAGTTGCAAACTTATAACCTACCCAGTCATTTTCAAACATTACATAGCTCATTTAAGTCCTGCCTTCTTTTAAACCTCATTCCTCCCCGTCTGTATTGTTCCCACAGTTCCCACTTTCTCCTATGTAGTTTGCTCCTACCCTTTTCTAAAGATCTCAATTCCAGTTGTTTTATCTCCTTTACCATACTCACTATTTCTAATATAGTTGATTTAGATTTTGATTTCCATTTTCTAGAAAATTGCTTTTTTGGCAGCCACCATAATTAGACACAGCAAGGCCTTACCATGTCTAGGCAGTTCTGATTCTGTATCATAGCTCAGAAAAATCATCTCCCTCATCACACCAATCCTGTAACTCAGGGTCCTCAACATTGCTGGCAGAGATCACAAGTGGCATTGGAAGGATCATCCACCTCAGTTTAAGGGGGTGCCCCCTCACCTGCCAGAGCAGACCTTGTTATTCTGTCTTGTACTCCAGCAAATGCTGGACTCGTGTGTCATAAAACTGGTCTCTCCTTCAGAAAGAATGAAAGGGTTCTACTCCATAATTTTCCTGTTTCTCAAAAAAGAGCTGTCATGGAAACCGTTGTTGGACCTATCCTTTCTAAATACTTTTGTCAAGGTCCCAAGTTCAAGATGCTCACCTTACAAGACAGTGCTTTCTCTTTTGCTGGACCACTTATTCATGCTAGCCCTTGACTTAAAGAATCTGTATCTCCAAATCATCATTGCTTATCCCTTCAGGAGATATCTGAGATTTGTTCTGTCTGGTTTGCACCATCAGTTTTTCTTTGTTAATGTTTGGGCTATCCTTTTTACCTCAAGTGCTTACCAAATGCCTTGCTTGGTGGTGGTTGACTGCCAGATTCTCTGCATTCACATCTCTACTTAACAGGTCAACTTGCTGATCTGTGCAAGGCCTGTATCCAGGTGTATTGAATCACTAGAGAAGGTCTCGACCTTACTGTCCCACCTAGAATTCTAGTTGAATCTTTGGAAGTTGTTCCTGATGCTCTTGCAAAGACTAATCTTTATGGTGTGCTGTATTGACTCTGAGAAAAGCATGGCCTTTCTTCCAGTTAAGGTGCATTTATTTAGCAGCCATCTCTGTTTGTCTGCCAATGGATCCCCTCTTTCTTGTTGTCTTTTGGTAAAACGGATCATGAAAGGAGTACTGCATATGAGACCCCCTCACTAGCAAATTCCTCTTTGGTGTCTCATCTGTATTCTAGACAAATTGATCTTACCACCTTTTGAACCTAGTACTCAGGCTGATCTGAACTTATTTGAAAACTACTATGCTTTTTGATCTGACATCTGCAGGGTGAGTCTCTGAACTGCAAGTTGTCGTGGTGGGACAGCCTTACCTGATTTTCCCTTGGGATAGGGTTGTGTTACTCACTAACTCCTCTTTCATGCTGAAATTGGTCTCAGAAATCATCCTCAATCAGTATGTTAACCTTCCTGTGTTCTTCCCAGAACCTAAGAATAAGGGAGAGATGATACTTCATACCGTATACATGCATCACTAGCTCAGGTATTACCTTGACAGAACAAAATCCTTTAGGAAGGTTGAAAGGCTTTTTATTTCCTACACAGGGGCAAAGAAGTGTCAACCTGTCTCTAAACAAACTATTGCATGTCGGTTGTCCTGCGGTACTTTTTGTTACACCCACCATGGCAGGGCGAATCCAGGGAAGATGAAGGCACATTCCACCTGGGCCTTTTCCACTTCATTGCCATATTGGAAAGGAGTGGACTCGAAGTATTCAAGAGGGAGCATCTTAGTCCAGTGTCTATACCTTTACAATGTACTGCAAGCTGGATGCATTTTCAAAATTCATAGTAGACTTTGCTAGGACCATTCTCCAGGGGCTCTTGGAACCCTTATCCTTCCTTCCAGTTTGGGTAATCTTTGGGAATCTACCCATATGCCAGTAATGCAGTGTGTTTGTTGCACATAGTACAGCTGCATAAGTCGTACTTAACTGTAACAGTAGATGTTCGTAGAACACACTGCCTTACTGGCAGTACCCACCCACCATCCTCCTGGTTTGGATGTACATAATTTGGGGTTGGAGTTGCCATTGAGTTATGCTGTGTGTGTGTGTGTGTGTGTGTGTGTGTGTGTGTGTGTGTGTGTGTTTGGTTTGGAACAGTAGGTGTTCACGATTGAGTTTTCATCTTTTCTTCCTTCTGGAACCTAGAAAACTGAAAGAGTTCTGTCTGTGGGTCTGAAAATAGTCCCTGTACTTTCAGATGATTTGTCCGTCACACCCACAGACGGGCGGGGGAAGAGCTCAGAGCTTTGGTATAGTAGTACAACACTACTACTACTCTTATGCCAGTAAGGCAGTGTGTTCTGTGAGCATCTACTGTTACAGGTGAATAGGATTTGCGCAACAGTGCTTTATGTTCCTTTCCAACAGAACCATCATTCTACTTCTTTTTAGTAGAATTTGAAATAAATCTCTTAATTCTGACATTAATTTACATTTTCTGAAGCAGCCACATTAAATCAGCTGCTGACATCACAAAATGTAACCTGTATTTTTATAGATTTCCTATAAATACTGCAGTATTCTGAGCTGTTGACATGTTTTGACTCATTGAGTCTTCAGAGCAAGGTTGTTGGGTATTTTTCATGTTTTTCAGGTTACTTCTTGTACTTCCCAACTTCTACTTGCAACTTAACAAGTAATGATTGCATGCAGTAGTGTAGCTAGGGTGGGGCAACAGGGGCAACAGCCATGGGTGCAAACTGTTGGGGGGGTGCAATCAGCCGATGTTCTACGTGTTTCACTGTTGCAGTCATTACACTTGGGTTATCCTGCCAGGAGTAGCCCTCAGTCGGCCCGCATACTGGAGGCTTAGTATTTCTGCGTCGGTTGCTGTCGCTCCAGGACTGACGTCAGGTCGTCAGTGGTATAAAAACAGGCAACCGACACCAGTACATCAGTCTTTCTTGCCGAGGAGCCCGAAGCAGAAGCAGTTTGCACGAGTGCCGGTCGGCCGCTACCTGAGTTTTAGGCCCAGACCACGATGTTCCTCGCTGTTGGTTTTGTGCTTTGTTCAATGCCAGAACTATACATCGTCGGGCACTTATTGTAGCTAAATACTTTCGCTCTTGATCTTCGTTTTCCGAAATGGCTTTGGTAAGCCAACCGACTACCAATCTTCTGAAAAAACGTAAGGATAAAGACAGAGACAGGCCGCACAGGTCCAAAACTGCCGACAATGCTTCCATTAAGCTAGTTGCCAGTACTTAGTGAGATGCTTTCGCAGCCCCTGATGCCCGCTTCTGTGGATTCACAGGCCGCTACCGAGACACGTTCAGAGTCCGGTATGCTGCGGGACTCTTCTTTGACTACGGAAACTGCGGATGTCTCTACCTTGGATGGGTCCAGAGCCGCTGTGCAGGCACCGGCTTCTGAGGAAGTTCTTCGCACTACCGATATTCAACACAAACCGACAACTTCTTTCACATCATCAGTCCTTTCTAAAACTACCAAGTTTCTAAGGCCCAGGATATGAAGTACGCCTAAAAAACTGACAACCCAAGCTCAAGCACCTGTTTCCATGCCTCAATCTCAAATGCTTAAAATGGCAAAAGACCTTATCATGCTGATTAGGGGAAGCCAGCCTACCCCTTCTAAAAGAAAAGAGACTTGTCCCCAGCAGCTTTATCTGACCAAGAGTCCGACGACTCTGAGGTTTCTGATTATGAAGACATGCCCTTACCTGCTTATGAGGCTTCAGATGCAGAGGAATCCAATTCCTTCTGCCTCTCCTCCAGAGGATTTTTCTTTTGGTGAAACCCTACATACCTTGAGAGAGCATTTCCATTGGGAATGCCAGGATTATCCTCAGGCCAAAAAGAGACTCAGGGAATTTTTAGATTTACCACAGCACAGACCCTTAGCTATTCCTCCTCTTCTGGATGTTGTGGATGATGTTTCCATAGAATCCAGTTTAACTCCTGATACTGTACCTCCTGCTCCCAGGAAACCTGACCGGTATTACAGAGTCCCTGGCTCACACAAATTTCTTTTCAAAAATCCTACTACTGACCCAGAGGTCATCTCCCAAGGACCTAAAAGAATAAAAGCAACCACAGCTAAGAATCCCACCCCTTCAGAAAGGGATTCCCGAGCTTTAGACTGATGTGGTAAAAAAGTATACACCTCTGCAACTCTTGTCATTAGAGCATTAAATTGTCAGTTCCACATGCTGAAATACCAGCAACATACTATGGAACTTATTAAACAAAAATTATCTACCTTTCCAGACTGTCCAGAAAATAAAGAATTACAGGAGCTTATGCATTCTGCAAGCCAAGTTACTAAGCATACCCTGCAATGTGGGTTTGATGCCCTAGAAGCATCCTGCAGGGCAGCAGTCACAGGTTCTGTACTTAGAAGACATGCTTGACTTAAGGAGCAGACCTTGCCAGACCATGTCAAATCAAAATGATTGGACGCACCACTGAACAAAGACAATCTGTTTGGGACCGAGGCAGAAGAGGTTTTAAAAAAGCTGCAAGAAAAAGCTAAATCTATGCAGACAGTTAAAGACTTTTTACAAGTCCAGCCTCCGAGATTCAGTAGGCATTGCCCCTCAAAACACTGGTCCATCCAGCCCCCTCTAGGCTGGTTCAGACTAGACCTAGGGGAAGCAGACCCCCAGACAGGCCCAGGGAATGCAGAGATTTAAGCAATGGAGTACCTCCACTTCTAAAATAGGGAGTGCTAAGCCACCCCCTTATGGAAAGAATTCAGAATAACCTTTCAACTCCCACCTGTTACCTCTGCCCACCTGGTTGTGCACCTAGGAGGAAAACTTGCCTCCCATGCAAAAAAACTGGGCTTCTATCACAAACGATTGATGGGTCCTCAACATAGTGTCCTAGGGGTGCAAATTTTATTTCCACCCACTACCAACCCCAAAAGGGTTCCCAGATCTTCCTCCAAACCAGTGGGTAGAGGCACAAAACCAAGTTCATTCCCTGCTCTCCAAGAGGGCAAGTCAGCCTGTTCCTGCAGACCAGATAGGCCAAGGTTTCTATTCCAGACTTTTCCTGGTACCCAGAAAAGAGGGCACCTGGCGTCCAATCCTAGATCTATCCATTCTAAACACCTTTCTGGTGGTACCAAAATTCAAAATGCTCACCCTCCTGCAGCTTCTTCCTATGTTATCCAAAGGTGCCTGGTTAGCCACTCTAAACCTAAAAGAGGCCTTTCTGCACATCCCAGTCAGAGACTCTTGCAGGGAATATCTGTGTTTCAGGGCAGGATCTATGCATTATCAGTTCTCTGCACTTCCCTTTGGCTTATTCACTGCTCCCAGAGTTTTCACAAAATGCCTGGCTCCAGCCATTACTTTTTGCAGACAAGGAAATATTCAAATTTACCCCTACTTGGACGACTGCGTGATTCAGGCAGTCAGTCAGGAAAAGCTGTTGCAGCACCTGGCATTTGTAAAAGACCTGCTGACCTCACTGGAGTACATTGTAAACAAAAAGAAATCCAAACTAGTCCCCAGTCAGAAAATTGTATTCCTGGGAACAAGCCTGGACACAGCATCCCAGATGGCATTCCTTACTCCAAAAAAAACAAGCCATCTTTGGATTACATAGGAAGAAGCTGCTGGAGAGTGAGCATTTTGAATTTTGGTACCACCAGGAAGGTGTTTAGAATGGATAGATCTAGGATACAAGCCTCACCAACCAAGCGACTAAGCAGCTCACCCTACTATTCAGGCTTGACCAAAGGGCAATTTCAGGTGTACTCTTCAGTCCATCTGGTGAATCTGGGTATCCTGAGGCAATGTTACAACTGCCTCATGTACACAGACACCCCTCTCCTCCTACCACAAAACACTAACATATGCAAGAAATGCAATTATACAGCCAAACTGGAGGCTAAGCTCTCTCCACCCATGACTGGAACAGACAGTCAAGAGGAGAAGGTTAACACTTGCACCACACCTTCAGCCACACACAGACTTACTAAACCAGCACTGGCAAAAAATACACATAAATACACAAAGTCATACTCGGAGGCTCTAAATAAAAACCTGCAAAAGTATCAGAGACCTCCAAAGTAGACACCCAAACAACCTGCACCTCCCGTCACAAACCAGACAACACATAAAACACAAAATCAGTGTGCCACACAATCACAGCCCGTAAGGCGAAATAACATACCTAACGCACTAGTAATAGGTGACTCTATAGTTAGGCACACTGACGTCCCTCTCACTAGGCTGGACAAGCAGAAGGTTACTGTTAGCTGCTTGTCGGGATCCAGAATCCACCACATAACACAAGCACTCGGGTCACTCCAGAACAAGTACATATATGACTCTGTCATTGTTCATGTTGGTGTGAATGACCTGAGACGTACTTCCCTGGACTACATGAAAAGAGACATGGAAGAGCTCTCTGATCATGTAGCCCAGGCTGGTATGACCCTGACTCTGAGTAGCATCCTGCCCTCACCAAGAATGATACTTCAGTATAAAGAAAAAAATGATCAATTTCAACAATTGGCTAAGCTTCTGGTCTCATTCAAAGGGGATCCAGTGTCTGTCAGCCTGGGACGACATGCTCGACAAGCCACGCTGCCTCACAAGAGACGGCTTGCACCTGTCACCACTAGGCTTTCGAATACTGGCCAAGGCTGTTGCTGCCCCCATAGTGCCTTTTTTAGGCAAGGCTCAAAAGTCAAACCCACCTCTGTAAATAGAACAGTTAACAAAAAACTGAGGGTTATGCTACTCAATGCCAGGAGTTTAAATCTCAAAATGCACGCGTTCGAAGCACTCCTCAATATGGAGAACGTTGACATCCATGCAGTAACTGAAACCTGGTTCAAGGCTCAAGAGAGCACGGCAGCACTACTTGGCTACAACTCATACCACACGTTTCGGCCACAGAACACGGACCGAAACACAAAAGGAGGGGGTGTATTCATATTCATCAAGGATACCTACACCTCCAGATTAGTGGCACAGCATGATACCTCTGAGATCATCCATGTGCAACTAACATCAGGCAAATCTGCAATGCAAATTGTGGCCTGCTACAGATCACCCTCCATGACCCAGGCCCACCACTCCACCTTTCTGGAGACATTGGAAAACATGAAGGTCCTACCGAATACCCTGATGTTGGGCAATTTCAATTACCCTACCATTAACTGGGAAAACTACTCAAGTACAAACTCCCAGGCCCAGAGCTTCCTGGAATTCATCAACTCAAATGCCCTGGATCAGCTGGTAAACTCCCCTACCAGAGGTGAAAACATATTGGACCTGGTCATCACCAACATGGACGACAGGTGTTCCACACCGGAGGACAACCCGTCACTGATTAGATCAGACCATAAACTAATCACTCTGAATGTCCACACCCCACCACCACAGTAAAAAAAACTTTTCTAAAGCAAACTTCACCATACTTAAGACAGAGGTGGCAGGTTTCACAGCCCCCATGCTAAAGGATAACACTGCCCAAGATACAGAAATCTTTACAAATGCACTCTATGAGCACCTACAAGGATGCATGGAGCATGCTATCCCTAGCAAAACCAAGACTCACTCCTCAAAGGGAAGGAAACCAGTCTGGTTACACCCCTGCCATAAACAGGCTATACAATAAATGGAGGAACTTGTTCTGAAACAAAGCAAATCCCAAGAAGGAAAGACATCCCTGATCAGTATCAGTATCTTATAAAATCATCCAAGGCTAACTTCGAAAGAAAAATAGCCAAGGATTCAAAAGATAACCACAAAGCCTTCTTTAGCTATGTTAAGAATCTAAGTGGCAACTCGCAGATATGCACTGAACTAGTGCAAAATAGCACAAAATATACTGAACCTACTGATATTGCCAACATCCTGGCAGATAGATTCAGTGCAAACTTCACTCCCCTCTCAACCCCAAAAGGGCCCACAACAATACCGGAAAAGTATAGTGTCCCGGAAATCATAGATGCACAGGTGAAAACAGCCCTTTCAAAAGCCAAAAATACAGCATCAATGGGACCAGATGGTGTCCCAGGCTGCGTCTTGCACGAACTACAGAACGAACTAACCCCCACCTAAACATGCTGTTCAACCTCAGCCTCTCCACAGGCTACGTGCCCATAGAATGGCGCACAGCAACGGTTATTCCTCTCCACAAAAGAGGGACCACAACTGACCCTGGTAATCTCCCCATAAGCCTGACTAGCCTGGTCTGTAAGGTTATGGAGCGCATCATCATGGAACTCATTAACAAAGACATTGGGAACCTCCAAACACTTGATTCGACCCAGTTCGGCTTTATTAAGAGCAGACCATGCCTACTAAACCTGGTTGACTTCTTCGAGACAGTCACCAAGACCACAGACGAGGGAAAGGTGGTTCACACAGCCTACCTTGACCTCGCCAAGGCTTTCGACACCATTCCCCACTCGGGTATTACAGAAAAACTCACCAGCCTGAACATAAACCCCCTACATCATGAGATGGGTTGCCAGCTGGCTTACAGACAGAACTCACACGGTAAGAATAGCGAGCTCCAGGTCAAACTCTAAACCAGTCACAAGTGGTGTCCCGCAAGGCTCGGTCCTGGGACCCTTACTGTTCGTCATATACTTCTCAGAAGTACAGGCAAACACAGGAGGACTATGGCTAACCAAGTTTGCTGATGACTGCAAACTGGGAGCCATAATTGACTCCCCGGCTGACACGGACATCCTCCAGAAGGGCCTTACTGAGATGGACACTTGGTGTCAAAGTCATGGCCTCAAGCTAAATGCCAAAAAATGCATAGTCTTTGGGAAAAACAAAACACCCATGAATTACCACATAAGTGGCAGCCCCCATGTGTTATGTATCTGTCCCCTTTTTTTCTTTTGCACTGCACTTGAAGAGCTGAGGGTGTGAGACACTGGTTCATAGCACCAGCCAGGGATGCTGATTGAACCATCTATGCTACTTATTGCATGATACAGTATTTAATTTGTTTCACGGTATGAGCTTCTAGCAGCAAACCTGTTTGCCACATATCAGAACATTCAGATCCAGAAGTATTGCAAACCCACTTTCTTAGCAAAAAGGACAACTTCTTATCTCAAGCTGAAGTTACTGGAGAATAGGTTACTGATCCCAAATACTAACTATTTTTCATTTGAATTCCTTCCTCTTTAGAATGACGCTAAGGTTTTCTGAAGTGAAAATATTTTCTTTTTGATCAGCAAAATACACAGAATTAATTTTGCCCCATTTCAGGGTTATTGGGATATTTAAACCATTTATTTAATTCATTTATTAGTTTATTCCATCAAAATCCATCTTTCTGCATTATCCATCCTTTACTCAACTCTTTTTCAGTCTTTCATTGAAATATTTTTCTTTGGTAATGTTCAACATCCTAAATGTCAGAAGAGAGCAGTTTGCTCCACTTGAAACTTAAAAACTAAGTATTAGAACAAACGTAGATAAAAATCTTTTGAACCAGTACACCTGGCAGATATCTTTTTTCTGTTTGGCTTTTGCCCCTAACCTAGCTGGCCATCAAGCCTCCTCTCCAAGTCTCAACATGTGTTCCCTTGTCCAGGAATTTCACCCAGGTTCAGGATGAGATTTGTGTGGAGGAGCAGCCATGAGGATGTTGTATGTCCTCACCATCATCCCAGCAGTGAAGTCTTTTGCATTCTGCTTCACCATGGAGGCCCACAGTGCCTTCCCCATGTTAGTGCATGTCTCTATGCCTTCCCTATGAGAGTGAACATCTCTGCACACCTGTGTTGAAGGCTACCATCAGGCAGTGGCTTACTGTACCTAATCCCTGTCAAAAGCCATATGTTTGCATCCCTGCCCTCTTCTGATGTGTTGTGGTAGCATGTGGCTGGCAGCATGTGGCTGGCTGTGCCTCATCCTCCCAGGATGGATATGCCCATCCTCCCTTGTGGAAATTTCTTTTAACAGCAGGATTTGTAAGGAAACTTATTTGTTTCTACCCAAACAGCAGAGAACTCCAAGGCAGAAACACACTCGACCAACACAACACTAATCATGAGACACATAACTCTCCTAAACAGTGTGCCACTCAACCAAAGCTCCTAAGGAAAAACAGCATGCCCAGCACACTAGTCATAGGTGACTCGATAGTGAGGCACACTGATGTCCCACTCACTAGGTTGAATAAGGAGAAAGTAACAGTTAGCTGCCTGTCAGGTGCCAGTATCTGCCACATAACGCACGCACTCAGGTCCCTCAACAACAGGTACAAATATGACTCTGTAATTGTACATGTGGGTGTGAATGACCTGAGACATACCTCCCTGGACTACATGAAAAGAGACATGGAGGAGCTCTCGGATTATGTAGCCCAGGTGGGTATGACCCTAGCCCTGAGCAGCATCCTACCATCACCCAGAATGATACCACAGTGCAAGCAGAAAATGATTGATTTCAACAATTGGCTAAGTTTCTGGTGTCATTCTAAGAGCATCCAGTATCTGTCTGCCTGGGATGACATGATTGACAGACCTTGGTGCTTTGCCAGAGATGGCCTGCATCTGTCACCCCAGGTCTTCCGGATACTGTCCAAGGCTCTTGCCACCCCTATAGTGCCTTATTTAGGTGATGTTCCAAAGACCAAATTACCACCATAACAGCTACAAGAAAATGCATTCTGAGGGTCATGCTGTTCAGTGCTAGAAGTCTAAATCTCAAAATGCACTCTCTCAGTGCACTCCTTATAATGGAGAACATTGACATTTGTGCTGTAACAGAGACCTGGTTCAAGGCAGCAGAAAGCACCCCTGCACTACCGCGCTATAGCTCATTCCACACCTTTCAGCGCCAGAACTTGGACCAAAGCTCCAAAGGCAGTGGTGTTTCCATATTCATAAAGGATGTGCACACCTCCAGACTGGTAGCCCAACATAATGCATCAGAGATGCTTCAGGTGCAGCTAACATTGGGTAAGACAGCGATTCAGGTCGTAACCTATTATAGGTCCCCAACCATGTCCCAAGATTCACACTCCACATTCCTAAGCACCCTGGAGAATATTAGGGTCCAACCTAACACTCATACTGAGAAACTTCAACTACCCCTCCATTAATTGGGAAAACTACTCATGTACCAATACACTTACCCAACGTTTCCTGGAATTCATTAATTCCAGTGTCCTGGACCAGCTCGTTGTTACCCCCACTAGAGATAGCAACATCCCTGACCTGGTTGTTACTAACATGGGCGACCATTGCTCTACACCAGTAGTCAACTCCTCCCTGGTTAGATCCGACCACAAACTAATCACCTTGAAAATCCACATCCCTCCCACCTCCCACCTACCCCCCGCAAAGTAACCACCATAAACACTTCTCCAAAGTTAATTTTGGGCTCCTAAAAACAGAGGTGGCTAACTTGATGGCACCCATGCAAATGGAGAATAGTTGCATGACTGCCGAATCATACACCAGTGCACTATATGAACACGTACACAAATGCATGGATCTCACCATACCCAATAGAACCAATATACTCTCTTCCAAAAAAAGGAAGCCAGTTTGGTGGTCCCCTGCCATAAACAAACTCTACAACAGAAGGAGGAAACTGTTGCAGAATGAGGTGAAGTCCCAAGACTGGAAAAACTCCCTTATCAGCCTCAACAAAAAGTTGAGATCCCTCATCAACTCCCCTAAAACTAGCTATGAAAACAGAATTGAAGCAGATAGTAAAGACAACCACAAGACCTTCTGTAGTTATGTAAAGAATCTCCATGGCAATACCTAGATTTGCTCTGTGCTACTGCTCAATGGTACCTCCTCTACCAAGTCAACAGATATTGCCAATATACTGGCCGACAGATTCAGTGCCAACCCCCCCCCCCCCAAGGACCAGTCATACCAGTAAATTGCCAGGCACCCAGCATTACTGCTGCACAGGTTAAAACAGCACTATCCAAGGCCAAGAATACAGCTTCCATGAGACCTGACAATATCCCTGGCTGTGTTCTACATGAACTACAAAGTGAACTGGCACCTCACCTGTGTGCCCTGTTCAATCACAGCCTCACCTCAGGCTTTGTCCCTACCGAATGGCGCACTGCTACAGTCATCCCTCTCCACAAAGGAGGAGCGACTACAGACCGTGGGAACTATCGCCCCATTAGCCTGACAAGTCTGATATGCAGAGATATGGAATGCATCATCATGGATCTAATAAACAAGGATATAGGGAATCTGGATCCCACACAGTTCGGTTTTGTGAAGGGTAGATCATGCCTGCTCAACTTGTTCGACTTCTTTAAGTCAGTCACCAGAGCTGTGGATGAAGGCAGGGTGGTTCATACAGGCTACCTTGATCTGGCCAAGGCCTTTGATACCATTCCCCACCCAGGAATCATAGAAAAACTCACTAAGCTTTCGTGTCTACAGTTCTTTAGAAAACTACCGTGTTTCTAAGGTCCAGGGTATGAACCACACCCAAAAAACCGACGACCCAAGCTCAGGCCCCTGCTTCCTTGCCTCAGTCTCAAATGTTTAAAATGGCAGAAGACCTTATAATGCTTATCAGGGGAAGCCAGGCTACCCCTTCCAAAAGAAATAGACTTGTCCCCAGCAGTTTTATCTGAACAGGAATCTGATGAGTCTGATGCATCTGAATATGAAGATATGCAACCCCTCCCTGCTTATGAGGATTCTGATGCAGAGGAATCCATCCCTTCATCCTCTCCACCGAGGACTTTTCCTTTGGGGAAACCCTACATACTTTAAGGGAGTATTTCCAATGGGAATGTCAGGACGATCCTCAGTCAAAAAAGGCACTCAGGGAATTCTTAGATCTTTCACAGCACAGACCTCTGGTCATTCCACCTCTCCTGAATGCTGTGGGTGATGTTTTTATGGAATCCAGTCTGACCCCTCCCTCTTGCTCCCAGGAAACCTGACAAGTACTATAGAGTCCCTGACTCTCACAAATTTCTCTTCAAAAATCCTACTGCTGACCCCGAGGTCATCTCTCAAGGACCTAAAGGAATCAAAGCAACTTCAGCTAAGAATCCCACCTCCTCAGACAGGGATTCCCGAGGATTAGACAAATAGGGTAAATAATGTATACACCTCTGCTACTCTTGCTATTAGAGCATTAAATTGGCAGTTCCATATGCTGAAATATCAGCAACATACCATGGAACTCCTCAAACAAAAAATATCTTCCTTCCCTGCTTGTTCAGAAAATAGAGAGTTACAAGAGTTAATGCATTCTGCAAGTCAAGTAACGAAGCACATCTTACAATGTGGTGTTGATGCCCTAGAAGCATCTTGCAGGGCAGCAGTTACTGGTTCTGTACTTAGAAGACATGCTTGGCTTAAGGAACAGACCTTGACAGACCATGTCAAATCCAAATTATTTGATGCACCCTTGCATAAAGTCAACTTATTTGGCACCAAGGCAGAAGAGGTCCTAAAAAAGATGGAAGAAAAAGCTAAATCTATGCAGACAGACTTCTTACAGGTCCAGCCACCGAGGTTCAGTAGGCATTGCCCCTCCAAGCACTGGTCCTTTCCTGCCCCCCCAGGTCAGCTCAGCCCAGCCCAGACCCAGGGGAAGCAGGCCCTCCAGACAACAGCCCCAGGGAATGCAGAGATCTAAGCAATGGAGTTCCTCCTCTTCAAATCCAGGGAGTGCAAAGCCATCCCCTTATGGTAAGAGCTCACAATGACTTTACACCTCCACCCCTCCCTCTGTCCAACTGCACTTGCCCCTAGGAGGAAAACTCTCCTTCCACGCAAACAACTGGGCCACCATTACGAATGACCGCAGGGTCCTCAACATAGTGTCCAAGGGATACAGATTTTATTTTCACACTCTGCAAACCCCAAAAGGTTTCCCAGATCTTCCCCCAAACCAGTGGGCAGAGGCCAAAAAGCAAGTCCTTTCCCTCCTCTCTATGAGGGCAATAGAGCATGTTCTGCAGAACAGACAGGCCAAGGTTCTACTCAAGACTCTTCCTGGTACCCAGAAAAGAGGGCACATGGCATCCCATCCTTGACCTATCCATTCTAAACACCTTTCTGGTGATACCAAAATTCAAAATGCTCACCTTCCAGCAACTTCTTCCTATGCTTTCCAAGGATGCTTGGTTAGCCACCCTAGACCTAAAAGAGGCCTACCTACACATCCCAGTCAGGGAATCATGCAGGAAATACCTACATTTCAGAGCAGGATCACTGCACTTTCAATTCTATGCGCTTCTGTTTGGCTTATCCACTGCTCCCAGAGTTTTCCCAAAATGCCTGGCTCCTGCCATTGCTTTTTGCAGGCAAAGAAATATTCAAACTTACCCATACTTAGATGACTGCCTGATTCAGGCAGACAGTCAGGAAAAGCTGCTAAAGCACCTGAGCTTTGTAAAGAACCTACCAACCTCCTTGGGGTATACTATCAATGAAAAGAAATCAAAATCCACACAAAAAATTGTATTCCTGTAAGCAAGCCTGAACACAGCATCCCAGATGGCATTCCTTACACCAGAAAAACAAACCTACCTGACAATCTACTTCTCTCAACTAGCCACCAGGACCCAGTTATCTGCAAGGAAAATCCTGCAAGCTCTAGGGTTCATGGCTTCTTGCATTCTACTCATTCCATATGCCAGACTACATATGATGAAACTACAGTGGTACCTAAAAAGCCTTTGGTGTCAGCACTCTCAAGACCTGAAAACTCTTATACCAGTGATACCTTGTCTTAGGAAAGATTTGGTGAGCAGAAGCATGCTACCACAACAAGGGACTTCCCTTCTCACTACCCCACGCCGTCCAGACCTTCACCACAGATGCATCAGACTATGCCTGGGGTGCACACCTGGACGGCAGGTGCATTCAGGGCCAATGGAGTCCAAATCAAATATATCTGCACATTAACCAAAAAGAGATGTTAGTTGTTCAGCATGCCCTGACAGCTTTCAGACCCCTACTCTCCCCAGGGCCTCTGCTGATGAAGACAGACAACAAGCAGGGAGGAACTCACTCTTATCCTCTGTGCAGGCTCGCCATGACACTTTGGCACACGGCCGCAGCCATGCAACTACACCTGATAGCACAATTCCTGCCAGGCTCTCTAAACTCTCTGGCAGACAACCTAAGCAGAAACTGATAGACCTGCACGAGTGGCAGCTAGACCAAAAAACCTTCACCCTTGTAACCCAGAAATGGGGCACCGTGAAGGTAGACCTCTTTGCCTCCAACTCCAATCATCAGCTCAGCAAATTCTGCACCAGGAAACCTCACAGCAAGGCCTGGAAAGTGGATGCTCTATCCTTCCAGTGGGTAAACCTCTCAGTCTGTCCATTTCCCCCTCTACCACTCATTTTAAGGGTACTGCTCAAAATAAGGGAGGAAAAACAGAGGACAATCCTAATTGCCCCAGACTGGCCACGGCAGCACTGGTACCCACTGCTGTGCAGCCTGTCACCCCTGCCACCATGGCACCTACCTCAGATCCCAACACTCCTGACCCAGAGGAATGGAGAATTCATGCATCCCCAATTGCAGATCCTCAATCTGGCAGCCTGGCTTATTTCCTGACTTCTCCTCAAGCTACCACTCCCAGCAAACAAGTTCTAGATGTTATACGTGAGGCCAGATGCCCCAGCACTAGAAAGTCTTATGCTGACAAGTGGAAAAGGTTTTGCACCTGGATCCAGGCTAAGGGAGCCGGAACGGCACAGCCCACCCTACCTCTCATCTTGGATTACCTGGCAGACCTACTACACAAGGGTCTATCCTTCTCTTCTGTTAAAATTCATGCCTCTGCCATCTCTGCTCATTTCAGCACAGAACCACCTCTTTCCTCACTCCCTCCCATCAAACAGTTCCTAAGAGGGGCTAACAACTTGAGACCACCCAGAAGAGCTCCTACCGCAGCGTGGGACCTAAACTTTGTGTTGGAAAAGCTCACCCTGCCTCCCTTTGAACCTGCAGCTTCAGCAGAGTTAAAATTTCTCTCTTGGAAGTGATGTCCAGTGTGGTTCTCAATCAATCCATTCATTTGCCCACCTTTTTCCCTAACCCACAAAACAAGGGGGAAATGATTCTGCACTCTCTAGATTTGCACAGACAGCTCAGATTCTACCTAGACAGGACTAAATCTTTTAGAAAAACTGATCAATTGCTAGTCAGCTTCGCTGCAGGAGCAGAGGGCAAGGCCATATCCAAACAAACAATTTCCAAATGGATAGCACATTGCATCCATCTCTGCTACAAACAACACAGAAAACCTCCCCCCAAGGTGGTCAGGACACATTCCACCAGAGCAACCTCCACCTCTGCAGCTTTCCTCAGAGGGGTCCCCACCAGGGACATCCTGGAGGCTGCAACTTGGACTTCTGTTCATACCTTCATCAAGCATTACCACCTGCCTATCGTCTCCAAATCAAGGGCAGGCTTTGCCATTGCAGTCCTGCAGGGCATCCTAGCCAGCCCCCAGTCTTCTTGACTGCCTCCACCCTTTTCTTCAGCTTTGGGAATCAACCCAAATGTGATGACTGCAACAGTGAAACATGAAGAATATAGTACAGTTGTGTACACTTACCATAAATGTAGATGTTCGAGTGTATTCACTGTTGCAGTCCTGGTTTCCCTCCCTCCCCCTTGTGTCTCTCTCTTTCTCTTGCTCTCTCTCTCTCCTTACAAGAAATTTTTGAAATTTACTTTCTACTGGTGGTGTTCTTCCACCATAACCTAGCTCCTTATTGGGGGCTCCTGACATTTAGAGCAAGACAAACTGATGCAATGGCGTCGGCTGCCTATTTTTATACCACTGACAACCTGACGTCAGTCCTGGAGCGACAGCAACCAATGCAGAAATACTAACCCTCTGCTATTCAGGCTGACTGAGGGCTACCCTGGCAGGGATAACCCAAATGTGATGACTGCAACAGTGAATACACTCGAACGTCTACATTTATGGTAAGTGTACACAACTGTACTTTCTTGTTCAGAGTATGCTTGTAATGCCACATCATCTGCATACAGCATCTTTGTCGATCTTCCCCCTCTGACCTGTTTGCTAATGTAGTCCATTACTAGTATGGGCAGCAGTGGGCTCAGAGCCGAACCCTGATGCACATCCACTCCCATTGATAACCCCCTGTGTGACTTCAAACACTGCTTGCATTTGTGTCCTTGGGTCCTTGTACAAAGCCTGCACTAATTTTTCATTGTTTCTGTGCCTTTGAACCACCACAGAACTGCCAAAGTCAGATTTCTTGGGACCTTGTTATATGCTTTCTCCAGGTCTAGGAATGCCTGGTTGGACTCTTTCCTCATCTCTAGCGTCTTCTCATCTATCTATCTCATTGGGAACATCAGGTTGGTTGTACTGCATGTTGATCTGAATCCAAACTGCTCATTTCCCATCTTACTTTCTACTACTCTACATATTCATTTATCAGTCATACTCACCAGAACTTTCATGCAGTGTGACAGGAGTTTGATATCTCTGTACTGCCCACAGTTGCGAATATCCTCCTTGTTCTTGTACACTGGCACCAGAATGCTTATTCTCCAGTCATCTGGGATATGACTTTCTCTCCATATTGCTATGAGAACCCACACTAAGCAAATCTAATGAACATTCCAATTAGATATATAGCTATCTCCTAGACTTTTTTTCAGAATGTTTTTCAGTTGATGTCTGTGTTGCTGCGATCTGGGCATTTTAAGCTGGATGTAATCTCTAGGTCTGTGTCTACCTTTATGGCCACCATTACTTCATGGTACTCTGTTTTGATACCACCCAGAAGGTTGCAGTTAAAGACACTGTCCTGATATTGAAATGGGCAAACTGGATCATTTAAAATATAAAAGGTATGTACTTACCATAACATTAGATCTTCATGATCTATGTTCCCTACACTTCAGAAAACCTGCTCAACTTCCTCCTCCCATTCTCAATACAGTCCTGTGGAGAGAGCTTAATTATTGGGTCCCATGTGTCCTTAGGGCAAGCTCAATTTGGAGAGAAGAGAAGCCATGGAGCATTATGGGAAGTAGCAGAAGAAGTTTCAAAGCCTTGGAGAGTCTTAAAAGTTCTGAGCAACTGCTGCTTAAATCATGAAGAGCTGTCATTATGGTAAGTACATAGGTTTCATTTCATACCTGTACAAATCCTGTAAATATTGAGACAGTAGTAAGTGTGCCATCATTCAGGTCAGAAAGCTTAACTTTGTGCTTGCTTAACAAAAAATATTGTATAACTTGAATTATATGAAGACATTGGACATGCAACCTGTTTGGTATACTGTAATATTGCCTTTTTGCTAGGTTAGGTGGATACATTTAGAATTCAAGAAGCCTGAATCCTGACCATTAGTTTAAACACCTTAGATGTCATATCATGTGTAGGCCTTGTGAAATTGCATTTGACATACATGTTCTAGTTCATTCACACCTGCAGCATTGATTACTGCTTCAAACCTGCAACTCTAGTTGTGTGGGCTGTTTTCTTCATTTCTGGCTTATAATGTTTGAGTGGCAGACTACACATTGCACTCTTCTTTAAATTTAACTTAATCACCATACTGAATTGGTGGTATTTAGTGCTATGATTAAACAGTTTAAATGTGAGAATACGATTTAACTGAATAAGTAAGGTAAATGCTGCTTTACTTATTGATTTTAAAAGATTTTTCTCTGAGCTCCAGGCACCTTTTGTCTTAACCTGCCATCATTCATAATGTGACATCTCAATAACTGAGTGCTGACAGATCTAAATGAGCTAATTTCTGTTTACCTCCCCTTGCTAACTCTTTCTGTGTTCATTCTGTTTCTATCCCTCTTTTTTCATGTGTAGCTTTAGTTTGCAAGTAGTAACATTTCAATAAATTTCTGTTGGCGCCTTGTGATATCATTATCAAAAAGAAATGGGTCTACTTATCTAAGACTTTTGCTACTGCCTGAGCTCAGAATTAAATAATGACATAGACTGTTGAAATCCTTATCCTTATTCATACCTCTGTACTGGAGTTGACTTTGTTACATTTGTAACTGTACCTCTTCACTTAAGATCGCCTGGATAAATATAAGTTACTGGTGCAGTTGACTTTTGGGGCGTATGACATTTTTAAAAAGTGCCATAGTTATATGTACAGTAACAGAAAAATAAACCATAGTAACATTTCCTTTGTTTGCATGCAGTATACATGTATGTTTTCTTTTTAACAATTTAATTCACTCCAACATTACTTAAATTGCTCATTTGCTGCCTTCCCTTAAACATCACTCCTCCTGCTCCTAAACATTACTCTGCAGGTGTTGTTCCCATAAATTCAATTTCTGTGTATGTGATTTACTCCTTCCCTTTCTAAAGATCTAATCAACAGTTCTTTTATCTCCTTTACAATATTCAGTACTTCAACTGCAGTTGTTTTAGATTTTGATTTACATTTTCTAGTAACTGCTTTTTTGGCAGCCAGTAGCATTAAACTTAGCAAAGGCTTACCATACCTTTGATCCTATATTCCAGTTTAAAATAATTTCCTTAGTTACACCATTTGCTCCTCTAATATTTCTGACAAAGTATTATGTAGGGAATTTTTAAAATCTGCCGACTCATTACATTACAAAAAACATGCTTCCATTACTTTGTCTTTCCTGTCACACCTTTAGCATTTGCTATCGGTGCAGATGTCCTTCCATTAGTCCTTTGTATGTAGCCTTTCCATTCTCTTTTCACAGTCGTTTTAACCTTCTCTGATTGATTCTTTTAGTTATAATGCAATATCTTATATGCACTACTAGTTATTCCTTTTGACAGCGACTTCTGTTCAAGACTCAACTAAAAATTCTACCAGAGCAAATCTTTCATTCAGCAATCCTCTCTCCCTTTCTTTTTACCTATACTGTTGTATCAGTACCTGATAAGGAAGGCAGCCTGTAGCCTGCAGTCCAAACACCTGCTTGGCCTCATCCCACTCTTACTAGCTTTGCATCTCTACTTATTTGCTCCCCAAAACTTGGTCTCTGCCAGTTTTCTCAAGTAAATTCTAGCCCCTTCTTGCCTACTTTGTATACCCCTGGCTAGTCATCCCTGTTGGAAAATTTCCTCCAACTGTTTATTAATTATGGTACTCAACTTCTCCAGTTGTTAAAAATACACGACCACTGTATAAAACTTAGAGACTATAAACATTTTAATTGCTTGCACCTTACTATCTACGTGCATAAGCAAGAGATACTAGCTTCTGTTTTGCATTATTTTTTGAATAGTGACAGTCTCTTCTAACCCTTCCTTAGCTGCCTTAATAAAATTTATGTTAATCCATATACCTAAATACTTCATATCCCCATAAATGTGGGTGTTACTGAACCACTTTGTGCTTGGATACATAGTTTTTGAATAACCTTTATTTAATCTTCCTGTATTTTATGTCCTCAAAAGACTTTAATCTGTCTTAGAATGCTCCACAAAGTAAACTCATTTTGTGGATTTATCAAGTACAAAATAATATGACTTGTGAATAAAGGTAACTTCTTGATTACCATACCAATTATATTCTTGAATTTGTGAGTCTCTTATTTTCTTTGTTAATTCTCCTAAATATAAAGCAAAAAGTAAAGAGGACACCCTACCTTGTTCCTCTGTTCATACATACTTTTCAAGAGAGGATCCATTCCACTTTAATTCTTGCCTTTGAACCTTCATATGTCCTCCTGTTTAACCCTCTTACTATATCAGGCAATGCCAAAATTGCCCTACTTATAAAATCCCAGCTGGCTGTATGGAATGGTTTCTCTGTGGCAATTATTCTTCTGTTAACATTGTCAAATGTTTCCCTGTCCTCCACATAATCACATTGGTCCACATTCCCCAAAATTAACTTTTTGCATCTAAGACAGAAAAAAACAGTGGCATTTGGCATCAGAGCTGTAACTTCGACTGTGCGCATTGGATGATGAGGTTTTTTCAGTGCTTTGTTAAAAATCTCGTGGATCAATATGTATTCTGATATCGTCTGAGCTTTTCTTATGTGCTACCACCATGGAAGATACCCATTCAGTCTGATGTTCTTCGTGTTTCACTGTTGCAGTCATCACATTTGGGTTATCTGCCTGCAGGTAGCCCTCAGCCTGTCTGAATACCAGAGTCTTCGGATTTCTGCGTCAGATGCTGTCGCTTCTTCCATGACGTCAGGTAGTCAGGGGTGTAAAACATGCAGCCGACGCCATTACATCAGTCTTTCTTGCCATGCGGTGCCAGAAGCAGTTCGCAAGTGTCGGTCGGCCGACTAATGAGATTGTCATTTTCGAGTTTCAGACCTGAAGTCTTCAAAAAAAGTTAAGTACCCCGTTGGGGATCCTTTTTTCTTGCTCTAACCGATGTCAGAAAAAACTAACAATTGCCTTGCCTGTGGAAAGCAAATACCTCATAGAGATTTTCATTCTTACTGCGTCACCTGTTTAGGCTCAGACCATGACGTCCCTTGCTCTCGGTTTTGTGCCTTGTTCAACACCCGAACTATTCGTCGTCAGGCTATTTTTGTAGCTAAATACTTTTGTTCTCGATCTCCATACTCCAAAATGGCTTCTTTCAGCCATCCGACTACCGATCGATCTTCCAAAAAAAAGTAAGGATAAAGGCAGAGACAGACCGCATAGGTCCAAAACTGTCGATGACACTTGCGATAAGCTATTCGCCAGTCTGTCGGTACTCAGTGAGGTGCTTTTGCAGCCCCTGATCCATGCTACTACAGATTCGCAGGCCTCTACTGAGATCCATTCGGAATCTGGTATGCCGTGAGATGCTTCTTCGACTATGGAACCTGCGGATGTCTCTACCTTGGATGGGTCCGGAGCCGCTGTGCAGGCACCGGCTTCTGAGGGTGTATTCAGGCCTACCGATTTTCAAATTAAACCTACGACTTCGTTGCAAGCTAAGAATACCCAATTCCTCGGACCTAAAGCTCACACTAACCCTAGAAAATCGATGACCAAAACGCATTCTCAGGCCCATATGTCTTAAAAACAAATTATTAGAATGGTTGAAGACCTTATTACCTTAATTAGGGGAAGCCAGCCTTCCCCCTCTAAGAGACCTAGAACTGATTTTCTTTCTGATTCTTCTGATCAGGATTCTAATATCTCTGTTCCTTCTGACTACCAGGATTTACCCTTGTCTCCTTATGAGGATTCTAATACAGAGGACTCCATTCCCTCTGCTTCCCCTCCAGAAGATTTTTCTTTTGGTAAAACCTTGCATACCCTTAGGGAGCATTTCTGTTGGGAAAGCCAGGACTATTCTCAGTCCAAAAAGAGACTTAGGGAATTTTTAAACCTGCTTCTCAACGCAGGCCTCTAGCTATCCCTCCTGATGTTCATCGTGTTATACTGCTGCAGTCATCACATTTGGGGTTATCCTGCCGTCAGGCGGTCCCGCAGTTGGCCGAATCCCAAAGTCTTGGTCCGGCATCGGTTGTCGTCGCTTCTTCCCTGACGTCAGTGCGACAGGGGGATAAAAGAGGCAGTTGACGCCATTTTCTTCAGTCTTTCTTGCCACGCGGTGCCCGAAGCAGAAGCAGTTCGCAAGTGCCGGTCGGCTAGCTCCTGAGATTTTCGAATCGAATTTCAGCCCGAAGTCTTCTCTAAAGCTAAGTACCCCGTTGGGGAAACTTTTCTTGCCTCAGACCGATGTCAGACAAAGTTAATAATTGCATTTCTTGTGGGAAGCAAATACCTCATAAGGATTTTCATTCTTATTGTATTCCTTGCCTAGGCCCAGACCACGACGTCTCTGGTTGTCGGTTTTGTGCTAGGTTCAACAAACGTACAATCAAGCATCGGGCAGATTTCGCCCGACATTATTTTGGCAGAAAATTTAATTATAGCATGTCGTCGGAGCAACCGACATCAGCAATGATTAAAAAAACGCAAGGATAAGGACAGGCAACCAAGGCCAAGACCAGATACCGAGGCCTTAGCAAGGCCTGCTGCCGGTTCTCCGGTTTTCAGCGAGGCGCCTACGCAGCCCCTGACTACCGCAGATTTGGAAATTCTGACGGCCTCCCAGTCCGAATCAGCTGGGCCTCAGGAGCCGGTTCCATCTCACCCCTCGGACGCCAACCCTGACGGTGATACAGAGATTTTGGACAGGCCTTCGGTTTCTGAAGGTGTCTTCCAACCGACATCTATCTCTATTAAGTCTTACGCTAAACTTAAAGCCCCCTTAAAAGTTAGGAAACCGGGTCCACAGTCCCCCCCCCACAGGCCCCTATGCCTAAAAAACAGATGCTTAAGATGGCTGAGGATTTAATTACCCTTATCAGGGGTTCACAACCCCCTCCTGACAAAAGGCCTAGACTGCAGGAAAATTATCCTTCCTCTGACCAAGCATCCATTTCCTCAGCTAACTCTGAGGACCAGGATTATTCCTTCCCTCCTTATGAAGACTCAGATGCTGAAGAATCCATTCCCTCCGTCTCCCCCCCCTGAAGACTACTCTTTTGGGGAAACTTTACACACCATGAGGGAACACTTCCACTGGGAAGGCCAAGATTACTCTGACTCTAAGAAAAGTCTCCGTGAGTTTCTTCTTCTCCCACAGCATAGACCCCTTGCAATTCCTCCAGTTTTAGACATTTTGGATGATGTTTACACCGAATCTAATCTAAACCCAGATTCCTTACCTCCTGCACCAGCTAAACCAGACAGATACTACCGAGTTCCTGATTCTCATAAGTTTCTATATAAAAGCCCTGTTGCAGACCCCGAAACCATTTCCCAGGGTCCCAAAGAGGTTAAGGCCTCTACTGCTAAGAATCCACTACCTTCTGAAAGAGATTCCAGAGCATTAGAAAGATGGGGGAAGAAAGTGTATACGTCTGCCACTTTGGCCATGAGGGCCTTAAACTGCCAATTCCACATGCTAAAATACCAGCAGTACTTGATTAAACAGTTAAAGCAGAAAATGATCCCTCAGACAGATCAACCTGATTTCAAAGAGATGCAGGATTTGCTGCATGCAGCAGAACAGGTGGGAAAGCATACCTTACAGTGTGGTTTTGATTCATTGGAAGCCTCATGTAGAGCAGCTGTCACAGGATCTGTAATACGTAGACATGCTTGGCTAAAAGAGCAAGCCTTACCAGAACATGTCAAAGCAAAGTTATTGGATGCTCCATTGCAGAAAGATGTGTTATTTGGTGTCAAAGCAGAGGAAGTTTTAAAGAAAATGGAAGAAAAGGCAAAATCTATGCAGACAGTTAAAGATTTTTTACAGGTACAACCTCCTCGTTTCAGCAGAAACTGGCCATCAAAAAACTGGTCCTTTCCTGCATTAGACAGACCCCAAAGGGGTAGGTACAGATGCCCAAGGGGCAGAGGCCAGCCACAAGGTTCTTTCAGGCCTAGACAATGGCATACAACAACTCAAAGAGGTGGAGACGAAAGATCTCAACCCTTCAGGAAACAAACACAATGACTTCCCTCTTCGCCTGCCAAGCAAAATTGCCCTGGCAGCACCTTTGGGAGGAAAACTGGCTCTATTTCCACAAAATTGGCACATCGTAACAAAGGATAAATAGGTTCTGGATATTATTACCCGCAAAGAAAAGGACAGGCACCCGAGGTCCAAAACCGATGACGAGGCTTCTGCTAGGCCTTTCGCCGGTTCTCTGTGAGGCGCTTTCTCAGCCCCTGATGCCCGCTACCTCAGAGCCACAGGCCGCTTCCGACTCCCACGTGGAGCCGACTAGGCCGCTGGAAACTCAAGGTATTGGACACTCGGAAACGCTTCCCTCAGATGGGTCCGGAGCCGCTGAGCAGGCATCGGCTTCTGAGGGTGTTTTCAGGCCTACACAGTTATATGTAAAACCAACTTCAGCTTCAAAGGCAAAGACTAAAGCAGCTCTAAAGACAAAAAAACAAGTACAGCATTCTCCTGGACAGGCCTCCATGCCTAAAAAACAGATGCTTAAAATGGCCGAAGACCTAATTACTTTGATCAGGGGTTCCCATCCCCCTCCTGATAAGAGGCCTAGGCAAGAGATAGAATATGCATCTTCAGATCAGGTTTCCATTTCCTCTGATTCCTCTTCTGACCAGGAATATTCTCTTCCTCCCTATGAGGATTCTGATGCTGAAGAATTTATTCCTTCAGCCTCTCCTCCTGAGGATTATTCTTTTGGGGAAACCCTGCATACTGTGAGGGAGCATTTCCACTGGGAGAGCCAAGATTACTCAGAATCCAAGAAAAGGCTCAGAGACTTCCTTTTATTACCTCAGCACAGGCCCCTTGCTATTCCTCCTGTTTTAGACATTGTAGATGATGTATTTTCAGAGTCCGGACTGTCTCCTGACTCTTTGCCACCAGCTCCTGTTAAGCCAGACAGATACTACAGGGTTCCTGATTCACATAAATTTCTTCATAAAACCCTGCTGCAAACCCAGAAACTATCTCTCAGGGTCCCAAAGGGGTCAAGGCGTCCACTGCAAAAAACCCTATACCCTCTGATAGGGATTCAAGGGCCCTGGACAGATGGGGGAAAAGATTTATACTTCTGCTACCTTGGCTGTAAGCTTTAAATTGTCAATTTCATATGCTTAAATATCAGCAATGTCTAATGTCACTGCTTAAACAAAAAATGTTGACAAATTCAGAATGTGCAGAAAACAAAGAAATGCAGGATTTATTGCATGCTGCTGAACAAGTAGGAAAGCATACTTTGCAATGTGGTTTTGATTCTCTAGAGGCCTCCAGCAGGGCCGCTGTTACAGGTTCTGTCATTAGGAGACATGCTTGGTTAAAAGAACAGAATCTGCCCTATCATGTTAAAGCAAAATTATTAGATGCTCCATTACAACATGATACCTTGTTTGGTGTTAAAGCAGAAGAGGTTTTCAAGAAAATGGAGGACAAAGCTAAATCTATGCAAAGAGTCAAGAATTTCTTACAGGTACAGCCTCCCAGATTTAGCAGGAACTGGCCTGCAAAGAATTGGTCCTTTCCAGTGTCAGACAGGCCACAAAGAGGTAGATACAGACGCCCCAGTGGCAGATCACAGCTCCAAGGCTCATACAGGCCTAAACAATGGGGTGCTTCAACCTCCAAAAGCGAAGAAGAAAAATCACAGCCATACAGGAAACAGTCTCAATGACTTTCCCCTGCCAGCACCAAGCACTTATCTTCTGGCAGCTCCCTTGGGGGGAAAACTAGCACTTTTTGCTCTAAATTGGCACATGATCACTCAGGACAAATGGATCTTAAATATCGTATCCCTGGGCTACAGGTTCCACTTTCACACCCTGCCAAGGCCAAACGGTATGCCAGACTTGCCACACAATCAATGGGCAGAGGCACAAAAACAAGTTTCATTCACTCTACTACAGCATCTGCCGTTTGTAAAAACATTACTAGCAGACCTAGGGTACACAGTAAACGAAAAGAAATCAAAACTCATACCCTCTCAAGAGATAATATTCCTGGGTGCAAGCTTAAATACAGCTGCCCAGATGGCTTATCTCATACCAGACAAACACAGGCAACTGACTACTTATTTCAAAATGTTGGCAACAAAGACCCAGTTATCTGCAAGAAAAATACTGCAGGCTTTGGGCTTCATGGCATACTGCATTCTGTTAATTCCATATGCAAGACTGCACATGAGGAAACTTCAATGGTATCTAAAAAGTGTTTGGACTCAACATTGCCACAGCCTGGAAACAATAGTTACCCTCATTCCCTGCCTGCAACAGGAGTTTTGATGGTGGGCAAAAGCCTGTCACCACAACACGGGACAGCCATTCACCTTACCCACAGCCAGGCAGACATTGACAACAGATGCATCAGATTATGCCTGGGGGGCACATATGGCAGGAAGATGTATTCAGGGCACATGGTCCGCAAGTCAAATGCATGTACATATCAATCAAAAAGAGATGCTAGCAGTTCAAAATGCCCTGACAGCCTTCAAGGATATACTTCATCCAGGACAACTACTGATAAAGATGGACAATACCACAGTCATGTGGTACATAAACAAGCAAGGGGGCACACATTCCTACCCCCTCTGCAGACTAGCCATGAACTTGTGGGACACAGCATTGACTTACCAAGTACATCTTCAAGCACAATTCCTGCCAGGAAGGATAAATACTCTGGCAGACGAACTAAGCAGAAACCTAATGGATCCCCATGAGCGGCAATTGGATCCACAAGTCTTCAGCATGATAACAAGGAACTGGGGATGCCCGGACATAGACCTATTTGCCTCTCCTCACAGTTGCCAACTACAAAGATTCTGCACAAGGACTTATCACAAGCAAGCATGGAAAGTGGATGCTGTATCTTTCAGCTGGAAAAACCTAACAGTATATGCCTTTCCTCCTCTGCCTCTCCTCCCCAAGGTATTCCTCAAGGTCAGACAAGAGAAGCCAAAAATGATTCTGATTGCCCCAGACTGGCCCCCGCCAGCACTGGTACCCAATCCTAAAGAGCTTGTCCCAATGCCCAGCTTGGACACTACCTCAAATTCTTCACTTATTAACTCAACAAGACAGTTAGATACTGCACAGCCAACTCAGGACCCTAAACCTGGCAGCATGGCGGATAATGTAACCATTCAAGACACACCTCTTTCTAAAGCAGTTATGGATGTTATTTTGGAGGCCAGGCGGCCTGGCACCAGAAAATCTTATGCAGAAAAATGGAAGAGATTCTGTGCTTGGAACCAGGCACCAAGGTATTGACACGATTGTTCCAAATATTCCTCAGATTTTGCAATATTTAACTGAGATGTTGGATAAAGGCCTTTCCTTTTCATCCATTAAAATTCATGCCTCTGCCATTTCAGCTCATTACAATACAGAACCACCTATTTTTTCTCATCCATTACTAAGGCAGTACTTAAGAGGGGCCAAAAGCATAAGACCCCCAGGGAGAGCAACAATGCCTGCATGGGACCTCAACTATGTCTTGGAAAAACTTACACTGCCTCCCTTTGAGCCAGCCTCTGTAGCTGATATAAAATTCTTATCCTGGAAAACAGCTCTGCTCCTAGCAATAACCTCTGCTAGACGAGTCTCAGAGTTACAGGCACTCATGGCTGTGGAACCTTTTATCATTTTCCATCCTGACAGGGTTTCTCTGAGGACAAACCCTACATTTATGCCTATGGTAGTGACCAGTGTGGCCCTTAACCAAACAATTCACTTGCCTACCTTTTACCCAAACCCACAGAATAAGGGTGAGAGACTTCTGCATTCTTTGGACATTCACAGACAGCTATGCTTCTACTTGGACAGAACCAAAGCTTTCAGAAAGACTGAACAACTTCTAGTAGCATATGCTGCCGGAAAGCCTATCTCAAAGCAGACTTTTTCAAAGTGGATAGGCCACTGCATTCGTTTCTGCTATTCTCAGCATGGCAAATCAGTGCCTAAGGGCATTAGGCCACATTCCACCAGAGCAGCAGCCACTTCAGCAGCCTTCCTCAGAGGAGTACCGACCAAAGACATCTTAGAGGCTGCAACTTGGAGTTCAGTGCATACTTTAACAAACTTACCTCTCTATTCTAAATCCAGGGCAGGCTTTGCCACTGCAGTTCTGCAGGGCTTGATAGCCTCTCCTTATCCTATTTAGCACCAGCCTCCCAACCATAGCTTTGGGAATCAACCCAATTGTAGTGACTGCAACAGTGAAACACGATGAACATAGTACAGTTGTGTACCTACCATAAATGTAGATGTTCAAGTGTATTCACTGTTGCAGTCCAGGTTACCCTCCCTCCATCCCCCTTTTCCTTGCTGGGACTTATCTGTGCTTCTCTATTCTATACAGCCTATGTGGTGTATTTGCTTGTAGATGAAGGAAAAGTTGTTTTTTGGTTATGCATGCTTTTTGGCATTAGTGAGCCTACCATTTTAGGGGCGCCTGACATCTGGGGCAAGAAAAACTGAAGAAAATGGCGTCGGCTGCATCTTTTATACCCCTGGCGCACTGACGTCAGGGAGGAGGCGACAGCAACCAACACCGGACCTAGACTTTGGAACTCAGGCCGACTGCGGGTAGCCTGCCAGCAGGATAACTCAATTGTAATGACTGCAACAGTGAATACACTTGAATATCTACATTTATGGTAGGTACACAGCTGTACTTTTTGAGTTTTCAATGTTTTGAATTTTCAAGATTTTTGTCTCAGTGTTTTAAATTTCAGTGTAATGGGCTTTCTAAAGTGAATATAATATATATATATATATATATATATATATATATATATATATATATATAGAATCACTACTAAATATCGAACGCCCAAAATCATGACGCTTAAAACACCGAGACCACATGCCCGAAACCCCACAATACCGAATATTTAAAACCGCAAAAATTCAAAATCGCGAAAGTTACACAACCAAACAGCACACACACACACCTCCCCCCCCCCACAAACAAGCAATGCATCCTACACTAGACATAGGCAGGGGGGAAAGCCCCCTACACCCCCCTACTTTATTATTCTAACTCCAAGATTGCACAAACAAACACACAAGGCAAACTCACACCTACACATTACAGTCCCTCACACACACACCTCAGTCACAACACACACTACACCCCACGCAAAAACACTTACACACACATACTTACCTGAACCGCAACACCAGAAGTGCTAACGCAAAATCCCTTAACATCGTGATTTTGCATTTCGCGCTTCTGGTCTTTCGGTAATGCGGGGTTTCAGTCATCTGGTCTCGTTGTTTTCAGCGTCGGGATTTTGGGCATTTGGTATTTTGTAGTGATCCTATATATATATATATATATATATATATATATATATATATATATATGCTTGCAATCAAAATGTGGAATAGCAGTTTTACCGAACTGCAATATTACGAACCATAATAGTGAATGTAGAGCTGCATTCGTTATTATGAGTTTGGCACTGTGAATGTACATCTCAGTACAGTAGGGAGTGGGGAATTTCCCATTTTCCTCTATGTAGTCCGATCTCGGAGTTGGTATATTTAAGTTGCAGGGGGTGTGTGGGGTGCAGGGGGGCTTGCCCCCTGAAAAACATAGATGCTAGTACTGACTTTCGATTCCGAAAGTTCAGTGCTGTAAATAGGACCATTGCGGTGATTATTTCCGACTTTATGAAGGGATTAGTGAGTAAATTTTCCTAGTTTCGGTTTGGTGTTGTGCATAAACGCACAATTGCCTTTCCGAATTTTGTTAGTATACTCTATATATATATATATATATATATATATATATATATATATATATATATATATATATGTGTGTGTGTGTGTGTGTGTGTGTGTGGTTTCACTTCAGAATCTCGAATTACTGAAAACTTGAACTTCATATGGTCGAGACCATATGACTGAGTTTTCAGAAACTCGAAATTCCGAAGTAAAGTAAAAAAAAAAAACACCAGTGAAACACATAATTTCTGTAGTGGAGCAAGCCCCCCTGCACCCCCCTACTTAAATATTCCAACTCCGAGATCGCGCTAAAGTGGGGAAAAGGGACATCTCCCGTTCCGCGCTGTATGCAGAAGTGCAGAACGGGAGATTTCCCATTTCCTCACTGTAGTGCAATCACGGAGATGGTATATTTAAGTAGGAAAGGTGCAGGGGGACTTGCCCCCCTGCAAAAACGTTATATTCAAGTAAATTCAAGTGTTTTTTTAACACTTTAGAATTTTGAGTTTCTGAAAACTCTATCATATGGGCTCGACCAGATGAGGTTTGAGTTTTCAGTAATTTGAGATTTTGAAGTGAAACCATATATATATATATATAAATACATATATATATATATATCTATATATATATATATATATATATATGTATATATCTATATCTATCTATATATATATATATATATATATATATATATATATATATATATAGTTCCACTTTATAATCTCGAAATACTGAAATCTCGAATTTCAGTATCTAGAGACCATAAAGTCAAATTTTTAAAATCACGAAACACCATAGCCCGAATCCGGAAATGTCGAATTCACGGTTATGGTGTTCTGGTATTTGTCACAGGATGTAGTGTGTGCAGCATGTATGGTTTACTATGTGGATTTGGTATGTAAGGTAAGTGAGTATTTTGTTAAGGTTTTAGGTATTTGTTTGAGTGTATATGAGTGTGTTTGGAAATTTTATGTATGGGTTAGGGTAGGCAGGTAAAAGTATAAGTGTTTAAGTGTTGAAAGTGGTGGTGTTTGTATATTTGTGATGTGTGTGCGCGAGGTTACTGTAGATTGTCTAGTGGTGAGTTTGCTGTCTTTTTCTGTTTGGTGCGATCTTGGAGATAGTATATATATATATATATATATATATATATATATATATATATATGTAGGGGGCGCAACCTCCCACATGGGTGGGTACAGAGGGGCTTGCCCCCCTACTTATATGTAGTATAGGTTTGTTGATTTGTGTTTTTGTGTTTGTGTGTGTTTTGTTTGTTTATTTGTTGTAGTGTGGGTAGGATTGTGTATGTGTTTTGTAGTGTATGGTGTGTTTTTGTTCACAATTTTGTGTTTCACGGTTTTGGGGTTTCGGGATTTCAAGCGTTCGACTTTATGGTCTCAAGATACTGAAATTCGAGATTTCAGTATTTCAAGATTATAAAGTGGAACCATATATATATAGATATATATATATATATATAGAGAGAGAGAGAGAGAGAGATAGATATATGTGTGTGTGTGTATAAGGAGGTGTAAGTATGAGTGTGTATGGAAAAAAGTGGGTTGAGAATGTCTGTAAAGAAGGTTTTAAGTATGTGAAATGGGCTGTAGTAGAGCTGACAGAGGATTGAATTTTAAGGGGATTTTAATGTATATGTCTTAAAGGAGTGGATAATATGTACTAAATTGTGGGAGGAGTTGAGGGAGTAATTGTAAGGGTCTGAGAGGTAGCTGGAGAGTTGGGGGTGAGAGGGCATCGAAGCGGGCAGAGAAAGAATCACAGTAGCAAGAGACAGACATTCTATGCAGGCAACTTTAACATAAGTAATGATAAAGAGACCCATTTAAAATCATGTACATTGCTAATTATGGACTAAAAAATTCTTAGTTATTAGTTGGGAAAACACAAACTCATTCTTAGCCAAAATTAAATCTGCTAATAATAAATAAACCAATAAAGTGTGAGGAGAAGGCGGTCACTGACTTTTCTTTACCCTGAATTGATGCAGTTGCTTTTACAAACAACTGAGAAAAAGATGCAAGCCTTGCTAACAAGTAATTTTTGGTTTGCTGTTCAACATTAAAAATTAATATTATGTCATCTCTCCCTAACAATTATTTTCATTTAAAAGGGGAAAGAACTGTAGATGGTGACTGATTTTATTGTTCTGGGGTCAAAGATGTTTGCAAATATGACTGCAGCCATGAAAATTAACACTCTTGCTTCTTGAATGGAAAACTACAGAAAATTTGCATAATATTTTAAAGAGCAAAGATATTACATTGTCTAAAAATCCATGTAGTCAAAGCAGTTTTTTTTTTCAGTAATATATGACTATATGAGTTGGACTACAGGAAAGGTCATGCACCAGAAAATTAATGCTTTTGAACAATTGTATTGGAGAAAACTTTTGATAATTTTGTGGACTGCAAGATCAAATTAGTCAATACTTAAGGAAATTAATCTTTGTTATTCACTGGAAGATCTGATAGTAAAACTAAAACTCGGATACTTTGGCCACATAAGGCAAAGACAGAATTCATTGGAGAAGGTACTAATGCTTAGAAGGATTGAAAACAAAAGGAAAAGTGGGTGACAAAAGGCTAAGATAGACATTATTACTGAAGTAATGACTATAAGTTTGCAGTAACGTAAAAAAGCAGTAATGGACAGACAGATATAGTGAGCTTTTTTTCCTGTAGCATCTATGGTTTGCATTGTACCACTGGATAGTGTTGTAGTTTGAATGATGTTTTGCCACATCAGGATGTGAGTGACACATTTGTATTCAGTGTTTTTGATAAATATATCCAGATTCTTTTTTTTTAATACATTGTGTGGTCTGTTGATTATATGGTTTTCCAAACAACTTTGGCAAATATCACTTCAGTACTTTGTGGTTTAAATGAAGAATTGTAGAAGCATGTAAATAATTTTCAGAGTACAGATTAAGTTTAATATTCCAAATATTTAATCTGTGCCATTCATTCTGTTTCACTTCTTAGCATGTTTTTGACCTTTGCATTTTTATACATGTAGTCTGGAGTCTGTTTTTGCTACATATTTTCTCATCATTTTATTTTCATAATTGGTATAACTTTATTTTCTAAGGCTCGAAAGACTTTGCCCGTAGACAAACTTGAACACTTGAAAGGGCAGCTGGACATTTCAACCCAGCAGGATCTGATAAGTCAACTAGAAGACATTGTCTCAAAACTGGAGCCTTTAGAGTCCGCCTGTAGCAGCAGAAGAAGCAGTATTTCATCTCATGTAAGTTTATTTGGATTCCAAAATACAGTTTGCATTCATGGCATCCAGTTTACTCTTGCTTTTTCATGCAGTGCATTTTTTTAATGTTATGAACTTGCCAGTCAGTTTATTTATGAATTATATAACAGTAAGGCTATATGAAAGAGCTATATGGTGATCTTGAAGTATTCATGTTTCTTCATTTTGAAGTCTGTGTCAGTCAGTCTTCGGTTTGAAGAGTTAGTTATTCCTTAAGAGAGTGTCCCAGAGCCTACTTGATGGCCTCTTATCCTTAGCACAGCAGGGGATAGACAATATCAAGTCTTATTGTGTGTAACATGAAAAAGGTGTTGAACATTTTTATCCAGACTCCTCTCCCATATAATTTATCACCAGACAAGTGCAAGATGTTCCTGTGAGAGAAGATTTCAAAATTTAATAGCATTTGGATTCTTTTATAATGACCTTGTTTTTAACTAAAACTGTTTTGTCCTCTTCCCAGCCTGGAAATCTAATCCCAGTCTGCAGCCTAAGTGCTCATGCATTCTGTATCACACCCACATCACCACTTGTAAGGAAGCTCTTTGTGCACTGGGTAGTTCTCTTATGCACCAGTTATTTTAACTGCCAATAGAAACAATACGAACTGGATTGACGACAGACCATCAGATTTTTTTTTTTACATGTATAACCTTCCCCTTTTGGCTAGTATAGCACTTTTCCCTGATTTGCCAAGCACACACCCACACTGTTCAGATGAAGTGGAGTGCAAATATTCTTTAACTGGGATTCCTTTTGCCTGGTCCCTTTGCATGTAGTAGCAGTCCCAGCACCCCCCCCCCCCCAGCAGTACCAAACAAACTTCCTCTCAACAGATGGAGGGTGACTGTTGGCCACTCTGTTAATTTCCTCCCCATTTATCTCTTTTAGCTACCAAGTTTGGGTTGGTTTTATCCCTTTGTGCCATAGAGCTAGCTTTTGTATTAATTGCAGTGTATGCAGAAGCCTGCCTGGCACCACACCAAGGAGGGCTGGAGCACTAACTGTGACCCAGTTGGGTGGGGTGTGATTAGCAGCCACAGGACTGGAGGAGCCAGACGGAGGGGGTGGATTTGAATGTGCTTGGTCAGCTTGCCTTTCCTAAGGGGTGGAAGGGTTTATTGTTTGTTCAGGAGTACACTGTGTAGTGCAATCTCCCTGGAGGAAACTAAAGAGACCGCCATCTGATATACCTAATAAAATGGAACCCAGTGAAGCAGTATACACTTAGGGGCAGTTTCAGTTAAGGAAAAGGATTTAGTTGCCTGCTTTAAGTCTAGAGCTCAGAATAGTGTAATACAAGAGCAAGGGGGCATATTCTGATTGTGAAGTTGCAATACCAATTATCATCCCCCCATTCCTGTATTATAGCAACCTTATTTGTTTACTGCTTGGTTAGCGAAATAGTAGGCCAGTTCTGAAGGACCATTTCAGCCACTGCCAGAGAGATGCAAAGGAGTGCTTAGCAATACAGAGATACTGCAGTAGGTATTGGAAAAGAAGTGTTTGTATTTGCACAACAACAAATATCCTAAAAGTGGTGCAGTTTGGATTAACTCATTCCCTACATTACAGCTATGTAATTTTGTACTGTGCCTTCCAGTAGCTACATTTCTGAGTGTTCTGACAGAATCAGTTGTAGTGTCACAGTTCAAACAAATGTTGATATTAATATGTTGTTTATAATTTAAAATCGCAATAAAATCATGCCTATCAATAAAATAATCCTGCCCTTTTACCAACCCCATTACCATGTCCCCTCCTAATGCAGTCAAATTAAGCAAACATCAAAAACATTAGCACACTTAAACATCTCTTAAATGTAATTCTCAAGTAAATTTTAACTGGATAAAATATGCATATGCCTCGTTACCTGTCTGTGTGCTGAAAATTACAGTGGAGGAATATAGGTACAATGTAAAATAGTGCTGAATGTTCTGCTGATGTGTGTGAACTTAACGTGCTGTATATATTTATACAGAGTATTTAACATGGTGAATACCTGTTAGTTATATATGCCTGAGTATTATGTAGTGCTTTCTAGCTGTTATCTCATGCAGATGTATGTAATGTGGAAATTTTCTTCCTGGCCCTCCAGAAAATGGACTTTGTCCAGTCAGGCTTCCCAGTAATCAGAATCAAATAAATTATTCTTATCTATAGATCATTAAGGGTTACTTAAGAAAAGTAATTGTTCAGTGCAAGCAAATCTTTGTAGTGGTAAGCTTCAATAAATTCTAAGTTTTAAATTGGATTTTAAGTCACAATAAACACAGTAAGTATTCGGTTTTATAATGTTTTATAAATGGCTTACAATACCTCAGTAACTCTTCAAGTTGTTCCCACACTTTTAGTATTTTGTTCGTCTAACTGTGACCTTTTACATGAGGCTAATGGACTGGGATAATATTGGAGATCATGAAGAAACACACTCATATATGTGCTTATCGTAGCTATAGTAGATTTATAGCTGATTAGAATCTGAAGGAAGACTGTATAGGTTATGGCATTCTTTGAAACAAAAATCTACTCAAATGTTTTCTTTGATGTTACCACTTGAATGTTCAGTTCACTGTGTAAAGTAATAAGCCATGTTTTACAAACACAGTTGACTATAATTCATTGTGTAGTAACAGTCTGTGGATGTTTTATTCTTATCTCATGTCATTTCTGGTATCTGGTCGAGGGTTATGTTGTAAGACCTTTGAAGCACACAGCCTTTTACAAATGTGTTTTCATGAGTATGAGGTATGTAGTAGATATGTTGCTGTATTTTTATGCGGACATATGGAAGTATAATTATTTTGTGTTGTAACTGTGTTATGAAAGAAACGTTTAGATGTATAGGATGATAACTTCAATGCGAAAACTAAACTGAGTTTCTGTTCCACTTCTGTAACTTTCAGTATTCATCATGTTCATCTCTGCTGCAGTAGCCTTAGCTGTGTGGGTTGTATCCTGCATAGGACAGAACAGCCAGCCAGCTTCCAAAGCTTCAGGGCACCTTCCACACTCCCAGACCATCAGTCAGCTTGAGCTGAGCTGACTAAAAATAAAGGTTTGGGCACCAAGCCCTTCAAAGCTTTCCTATCTCAAAAGAGTGCACTCCTCTAAGGCTTTTGAGGATTGACAGTCTGCATAAGCTTTTCCTTTCCTGGGCAGATAAGTTCCATTTTTAGAAAAAAAAATTCCATTTTAAAATTTGTTTATTTAACAACACTTTTCTCTTCTGGAAAGTTATTTTAAAACAAGGAGTTTGTGTTTTAACAGACTGTCTCTAGACTGTATTGTACTTTTAAACGGGAGTACTCTTGTTTCCTGTAGGTTTAAAAGTGAGTCATTGAAAACCATTTTTTCTGTGGAGAAATTGTGTTTATCATACGTTTTGGGGCTGGCAAAGTGTTTTAAAGTGCTTTTACTGTGGTTTTATGTGGAAAAAGTGACTTTAAAAGCTTTTGCTGCCTGTTTTTCCCAGGAAAGGGGCACCATTTTCGGTTTGCCATGGAACAAACTAACAGTCCCATGGTAGGTCCTTCTACCAGCAACAAAATGAAAAGGTTAAGCCTTTGCTACCATAGCAGGCTAGCAATTTGCTTCAGCTGCAGGTGGGTGACTCTTCTCTGGCCATTAGTTTTAGCTCAAACCACTCATCTTTTACTCCAAATCCCTCTGGTGTAGCACCTACAGTCACTTTGGACCAGGGGTTAGCCATATCCCCTGTTTTTGAGGTCCCCTCAGTGGGTAAGGGAGAGCCGCTCTTGTCAGTCATGGGCGAGAGAACAGGGAGGGCTTCCTTGATGTCCTTCAAGGATGCATCTGCAGTCCTTACAAATGGGTTGTCCTGTCGTCAGGCAGCCCTTCGGTCGGCCGGATTCCAAAGTCTGGGTCTGGCCTCGGCTGGTGTCGCACTTCACCCGACGTCACAGCTGCAGTTATTCGGATATAAAGGCATCAGCCGACGCCATTTTCCTCAGTCTTTCTTGCCGCGTGGCGCCCGAAGCAGAAGCTGTTCGCAAGTGCCGGTCGGTCAGAACCAGAGATTACTACTACCGAATTCTTCTACTACTACCGAAGACTTCTAAAAAGCTAAGTACCCTGTTGGGGACTCTTTCTTGCCTCAGCCGATGTCAGAAAAAGTGAATAACTGTTTAACTTGTGGGAAACAAATACCTCATAAAGATTTCCACTCTTACTGCTTACCTTGTTTAGGCCCAGACCACGACGTAGTAGCTTGTCTAGCCTGTGCTTCTTTTAACCGACGGATGCTTAGACGTCGGTCAGAATTTGCTGAGGAGTTTTTCGGCTCCGATTTTGCTTACATTATGCCGTCGGATCCTCCGACTACACAAATATCAAAAAAGCGCAAGGAAAAGGACCGACACTCGCGGTCTGCGGTTTCGGCCAAAACCGCGGTTAGGCCAACCGCGAGTGTCTCGGTTTCGGCTGAAACCGAGCAAGCGGTTCTTCCTTCAGCCGAAAACTTACCTCCTACCGAGGCCTCTTCCAATCTCGTGGAATCGGCTTCTGATTTACCTTCTGCTCTTGCAGTTTCTCAGGAATTATCTGACACTATCCCCTTGGATATCTCCACCCCTGCACGTGGAGCTGCTAGGCCACCTGCATCCATGTCCATTAAGGCTTTTGCCAGGGCTAAAGCAGCTAAAACTACTAAATCTGTGCCTGCTAAGACCCCCTCTCACAGGCCTAGCTCTAGTTCACAAATGCTTAGTCTAGCAGAGGATCTCATTTCTTTAATCCGGGGATCCCAATCTCACACAGACAGGGCCTCTCACCCACCTCCAGAGAAGAGGCCTAGAGCAGAGCACTCTGAACTAGTTTCTACAGATGATTCCTCTGATGATTCAGATAATACTAACCCTCCAGAGGCTTCTTTCTCCCCTTATGAAGACTCTGATGCTGAAGAGTCCATCCTTCTGCCCCTCCGCCTGAGGAATTTTCCTTTGGGGAAACCTTGCATGCTATGAGGGAACAATTTCAGTGGCAGGGCCAGGATTTCTCAGACTCTAGAAAGAGGCTTAGAACCTTTCTGCATTTACCACAACATAGGCCTTTAGCCATTCCTCCAGTTCTCTCTGTTGTAGATGATGCATTTAATGATGCTTGTACTGCTCCTGATTCACTTCCACCAGCCCCTGCTAAGCCCGATAGGTACTACAGGGTTCCGGATACTCATCACCATTTGTATAAGGCTCCTTTTGCAGATCCCGAGACTATCTCCCAGGGTCCTAAGGCTGTAGCAGCTACCTCTGCCAAAACCCCTCCCTCTGAAAGGGAATCCAGGTCCTTAGAGATGGGGTAAAAAAGTTTACACTTCTGCTACTCTTTCAGCTAGAGCATTGAACTGTCAATTCCACATGATCCAGTATCAAGAATTTATGCTAGACCAGTTAACCAAGAAGTTGTCCTCAGATGAACCATTAGACAAAAAAATCTGTTCAGGAAATGGTACATAACATTCAGCAGGTCAGTAATCATTCCTTAAAATGCGGCTATGATGCACTGGAAGCTTCCTTCAGATCAGCCATGACTGGCACAGTTATCAGAAGGCATGCATGGTTAAAAGAGCAGGCCTTACCAGACCATGTGAAATCCAAATTACTAGATGCTCCCATGGACAAGATCAATTTGTTTGGCTCTCCTGCACAACAGGTGCTGAAGAAGATGGAAGAGAAGGCAAAATCTGTCCAAACAGTGAAAGATTTCTTACAGGTCCAACCTCCAAGGTTTAGCAGGAATTGGCCCTCCAAGAATTGGTCCTTTCCAGACTCCTCCAGAGCCTAGAGAGGCAGGAATAGGCGTTCAAGAGGCCGAAGTCAATCCAGGGGTGCCTACAGGGGACGCCAGTGGCAGGGTAACAACCAGCGAGGTGCAGCCACGGACACAGCCAACACCACTACTACAGGACAATCACAGTGACTTGGCTCTAGCACCGCCTACCAGGGAACAACTAAAAGCACCCTTGGGCGGGAAGCTAGCTTTATTTTCAGTAAACTGGCATTACATCACAAGAGACAAGTGGATTTTGCAGACAATAGACCAAGGTTACAGGTTTCACTTCCATACTCTACCAGGGAAGAGAGGAATGTCAAACCTACCTCCAAATCAAAGGGCAGAAGCTCTAAAACAAATATCTCAATTATTAAACATGAGAGCTGTGGAAAAGGTACCATCTATGGAGCAAGGACAGGGATTTTACTCCAGACTCTTCCTGGTACCAAGAAAAGAAAGCAAATGGAGACCTATTCTCGACCTGTTCGCTTTAAACACATTCATCATTGTTCCAAAATTCAAAATGCTGACCCTACAGCAGCTTCTTCCCATGCTGGGCAAGGAGTCTTGACTGGTAACTCTAGATCTCAAGGAGGCATACCTGCACGTCCCCATACGACCAAATTGCAGAAGATACCTCAGATTTCTTGCAGGAACAGAGCATTATCAATTCTCAGCATTGCCCTTTGGCTTATCTACTGCGCCCAGAGTGTTCACGAAATGCCTGGCATCAGTAATTGCTCATTGCAGGCTCCGGGGAATCCAAATCTACCCTTACCTGGATGACTGCCTGATACAAGCGGACAACAAAATCAAGTTAGCAGAAGACTTGAAAAGGGTCATTTACCTTCTACAAGCCCTGGGATACACAGTCAATATAAACAAGTCAAGGCTGATACCATCCCAAAGGATAACTTTCTTGGGTGCAAAGCTGGACACATCGAAGCAAATGGCATTCCTAACAGTAGAAAAACAGGAGCAACTCCCTCTATACTTCTTGGCATTAACAAAGCAGAACCATCTAACAGCAAGAAAAGTCCTGCAAGCCTTGGGTTTCATGGCATCCTGCATAATATTGGTTCCACATGCCAGACTGCATATGAGAAAGTTACAGTGGTACCTAAGGAATTTATGGTCTCAGCACAAGCACAGCCTAGAAACCCTAATTCCAATAATTCCATGCCTGAAGCAAGAATTCCAATGGTGGGCTCAGGCCTGTCAATCAAACAAAGGATTGCCCTTCCACAACACTCAACCAAGCCAAACCATTACCACGGATGCCTCAGACCTCGGTTGGGGGGCCCACATGCTGGACAAGTGCATACAAGGCTTATGGACTCAAGACCAGCTGCACCTACACATAAATCGAAAGGAAATGCTGGCAGTAAAACTGGCAATTCAGACATTCAGACCATTTCTTCGACAAGGTCAACTGTTGATAAGGACAGACAACACCACAGTTATGTGGTACATCAACAAACAGGGAGGCACACATTCGTACCCTCTATGCCGGATGGCAATGGATCTCTGGAATGTGACCCTGAGTTACAACGTTCAGTTACAAGCAATTTTTGTACCAGGAAAAGAAAACATTCTAGCAGACATACTAAGCAGGACTACCACGGATGCCCACGAATGGATGCACATCTTCAAAACCATTACAAGAAAATGGGGACTCCCTCAAATAGACTTATTTGCATCCCCACGCAATCACCAACTAAAGAAATTCTGCACAAGGACGTACCACCCACTTGTTTGGAAGGTGGACTCCCTATCTTTCAGTTGGAAAAACCTGACAGCATATGCATTCCCACCACTTCCTTTGATGCACAAGGTGCTATTGAAGATCAAAGAGGACCGTCCAAGGATCATCCTGATAGCTCCAGACTGGCCAAGACAACATTGGTACCCATTACTGAGGAGCATGTCTCGGGAACAAATATGGCACCTACCTCTTGTTCCCTTGCTGTTAACACAAAACAACTACAACACCCTGCATCCAAACCTGAAAACACTGCAGCTAACTGCCTGGAACATTGCATAAGAACAAATAACCCAAATTTATCCCAAAGGGTAAAAGACATTATCTTGGAGTCTCGCAGACCCTCAACAAGGAAAAATTATTCAGCAAAATGGAAAAGATATTCCATTTGGAGTACTGAAAAAGGAGAGAATGTGTCACTGGTAAACATAGCCAACATCCTGGAATACTTGGCAGAGCTCTTCCACAAAGGTCTGTCCTATTCTTCCATTAAGATTCATGCATCAGCTATTTCAGCAGAATACGACTTGGATCCTCCAGTTTTCTCACATCCTCTGCTCAGGCAGTTTCTGAGAGGAATTAAAAATGTAAAACCTCCTAGGAAACCACCATTGCCAGCATGGGACTTGAACTTTGTACTAGAAAATTTGACACTCCCTCCATTTGAACCAGCAGCAACAGCAGATTTACAATACTTATCATGGAAAACTGCTTTCCTACTGGCAATCACTTCAGCAAGAAGGGTATCTGAGCTACAGGCATTAATGGCAGTACAGCCCTTCCTGATCTTCCATCAAGATAGAGTGTCCATGAGAACAAATCATACCTTTATGCCTAAGGTGGTCTCCAAAGTATCTTTGAATCAGGCTATCCACCTACCTACATTCTTCCCCAACCCACAGAACAGGGGAGAAAGACTGCTGCATACCTTGGATGTGCATAGACAATTACGCTACTACCTGGACAGGACCAAGAGCAATAGAAAAACTGACCAGCTACTGGTAGCATTTGCAACAGGAATGGAAGGAAAAGCAATTTCAAAACAGACAATCTCTAAGTGGATAGGAAATTGCATTAGATTTTGTTACTCCTACCATGGGAAGAAAACTCCAGAAAACATCAGGCCTCACTCTACAAGGGCTACAGCCACTACCACAGCTTTTCTTCGAGGAGTGGCTACCAAAGACATTTTAGAGGCTGCTACTTGGAGCTCCGTGCATACATTTGCCAAGCATTATAATTTACCTTTATACTCTAGATCCCGAGCAGGTTTTGCCACTGCTGTTTTGCAAGGGATCCTAACTACACCATAATTTCATTTCTCCTCCTCCCCCAGTTTGGCTATGGTATTCTACCCATTTGTAAGGACTGCAGATGCATCCTTGAAGGACATAGTACAGTTTTGTACCTACCATAAATGTAGATGTCCGATAGGAATGCATCTGCAGTTGGGATTACCCACCCTCCTTCCCCTCTGTGGTACTCCTAGGGTATTTGCCCATCTTGTAGCTAGCTGGGGGAATCTATTATGGTGTATTTGTTTGTATATACATGTACATACATGCTTATTTTTGAATTTGCTCTCCACTATTTGGAATCATTTGCATTTATCCAAATTTAGCCTTCCTAGAGGGCACCTGGCATCTGGGGCAAGAAACACTGAGGAAAATGGCATTGGCTGATGCCTTTATACCCAAATAACTGCAGCTGTGACGTCGGGTGAAGTGCGACACCAGCCGAGGCCAGACCCAGACTTTGGAATCTGGCCGACCGAAGGGCTGCCTGACGATAGGACAACCCATTTGTAAGGACTGCAGATGCATTCCTATCTGACATCTACATTTATGGTAGGATCAAAACTGTACTTTTTGTCTGAATGTTATGCCCATCTGTGGGGAACTGATGCTATCATGAATAGCAGCATTGGCCACACTTTTCTTGTCAATAATAAGCTGCAAACTAAACATGTATCTGTTACTCAAGTTTCTTTACTGGGCCTGCTTCAGTGTTTATAACTAAAGTAGTTACTGGTAAAAGAAAATGGGATACCTCTTTTCCTAAAGAAATTCAAGATTCTGAATCTGGACAGGAAGATGAAGGAACAGGCACAGGGTTTTCTCCTCAAATTTCTGATTCAGACTCTGAGGAGAGCTTAGTTTCTGAATCTCTCTGCAGGGTTTCTCATTCTCTGCAAATATTTCCAGAATGTGCCAGTGTTTTCACTGGGAGAACACTGAAATTTCTCAGTCCCTCAGAAAACACTATGAACTGTAACAGAAAGATTTTCCAGAACCTTCACACATTCCTCCAGTTCTGTCAGCATTTTGTGGATGTGTGTTACTGCCTGCAATTTTCCTGATAGTAAGCCAGCTGCCCCTAAAAAGGCAGATAGGATATGTAAAGTTCCTCAGTCTTTTAAGTTTGTATACACTCTTCCTAAACCTGACCCAGCTATAACTTTAGTTAAAACCACCGCTGCTGAATTTTTAGGTAATTCCAAACCTACTCTTTCAGGTAGCATTGAGAAGATTGCTGATTATTATGGGGGAAAGGATATGCTTCTGCAACTTTGATTTTCAGAATTTTGAATTGATAGGCTCATATATTAATGGTTGTTCTGATTAATTGTGAAAATAGGAGGAATGTTTTGTCTGCAATTTCTTCTTATGAGGAAAAAATTGCTTTAAATAATTTAGTTACCACTGGTACTGTTTTGAAGAGATTCACATGGCTGCATTCTCACAACCTCCTAGATGATGATAAAAATGAGATTTTAAATTCTCCTTTGGGTGGTGATTTAGTTTTTGGCCGTTCTTCTGCAGAGGTGATCAAAAAGTGTGATGAAAGGAGTAAGCTGATATGGGGAATCTCTAAGATTTTTCAGTCCTCCTTTGCCAAATTTTCTAAGTGATTCCGTAACCTCTCATCCAGTTTTGGCAAGTAAGTAAATAAGTAAGCTTTCTCAACAAAATGCAGATAAGTAATTGTTTAAAATAAATATTAATTACTGTTAGATTTTGATGGTCTCCACCGTCACATTAGTTCCCTTGGCAAGATACTACATGAGAGTGTTACAGTGGACTCTTGCAGTCCAGTGGTCACAAAGTGTGTATCCCCACCATGCCAAAATTCACCTCACACAAGTTTGCAGAGATCAAATCAAATGGTGGGTAATCTCCCCATCAGTAATGGAGGGAAGACATTTTTGTCCACTAATTCCTCTGGCCACAGTAACCACAGACACTTCCCCTCAGGGTGGGGATTCCTTTTGAGAGGAAGACCGTTCAAGGTGCTTGGTCACCCTTAGAGGCCAAACTTCACATCACTATGTTTAGATGAGAGCAGTCCTCTTAATGGTGTAGGCCTTTCAAGACCTCCTCCCCAAGGGTATGATTTCCATTCAGATAAGGCAATATGGCAGTAGTTTGTTACATCAATAAAAAGGTGAACATGATCATATCCACTTTGCCGGGAGGCCATGAGAGTGGCAGTGGGCGATGTCTTCCCATTATTTTCTGATAGCAGTGCTCCTCCCAGGGACATCAGATGTGCTAGCGGACAAGTTGAGCAGGTCAATTCTACTGCCTCATAAGAGGTCCTTCAGCGAAGCAGTGGTGACAAAGATTTTCATCCACTAGGACCAACCGTGCTGTGACCTTTTTGCCTCATACCTGAACAAGTAGCGCAGCAGTTACTTTGACCTTATCCATCCACAGGGACAGTCACCAAGGGATGTTCTAGTTCACAGTTGGCTCTCAGGTCTCCTTTATGCCTTTCCCTTGATTCCAGTATTGACGATTTTTTTTTTCAAAAAGCCAGGAGGTGCAAGGCCACAGTAATCCTCATTGCCCTGTTTTGGCCATGACAGGTTTGGTCCTCCTTTCTGTGGCTTCATCTTTGGATGTTCAGTCCCAGTTCAGATCTACCAAGCCACCCGGTCCTCTCCACATAAACTATTGCACTCTGACCATACCTCTCCATCCTTTCCTTCTACTTCAAACAACAAAGAGTTTATTGCCACTCAATTCAACACTCATTTTATCCAGTCAGTTCTATCGCTAATCAATAACCATTTCACTTCACTTTTCTAACCTCTATTCTTGAAAGCAGTACACTGTCTTCTAGTTTTCAGCCCGTCCCAACATCAACCATTGATGAGCCCTAAAGTGGACCACATGGTTACTCCAATTATGACAATAGACAGAGATGCTAGGCTTTCCTTATTTCTGGTTTGTATTATTTCTGCTTCACAAAAACAGTCAACCAAAAAGATGTATCAAAGCGAGTGGAAAAGATTTTCTATTTGAGCTTCTTCAAGTAGATTGGATCCTTTTTCTGATCCTCTCCCATCAGTCTTAGATTTCCTGTCAGAACTTTTTCATTCAGAAAGGGTCTAACTTCTCATCTGTCAATGTGCAAGTGGCTGCCATTTCAAATTTTCACATAAGGAATAATGACTTATCTTTGTCTCTCTCTCTCTCTCTCTCTCTTAATATTTTCAAAGCTTTTCTCAGGGGGTGCTTGCTTTCTCAGACCCCTCCCCCACACTTAGAGATCCAGTTCCCCCATGGGACATCAGTGTCATGCTTCAAGCCTTAACCCAAAAATGCTTTGAACAAGCAGCTTCAATGGATGTCAAGTGTCTTTCATGGAAGATCATTTTTCTGGTTGCAATTACATCCACTAGACAGATTTTTGAATTTAAAGCACTAGCTTGCAAACGACTGTACCTCATTTTCCATAAAGACAGACTAGCATTGAGAACAAATTCCTCCTTCCTACCAAAGGTGACATCCAAAGTAAATTTTAAGCAGTTGATTTACCAGTCTTTTTCCCCCAGGTTCTCAAACAAAGGGGAATATTTGCTGCGCACACTAGATGTTCACAGACAGCTCAGATTTTATTTCCATTGTACCAAGGATGTAACAGTCAGATCAACTATTTGTATCCTTCTCTAAAACAAAATTGTCGAGAAGTTTATAAAAAGTTACAATTTCTAAATGGCCATCAGACTGCATTCCTTTTGTTTCTAAGGACTCTACATATGAAACCAAAAACCCATTCCACGAGAGCATTAGCTACTTCTATGCCATTCATGAAGAGAATTCCCATTGATGACATTTGTGCAGCAGCAACATGGTCCATGGTTCACACCTTTGTATCTCATTACAAATTGGACATGCATTCCAGAGCATGTTCATCCTTTGGTTCCACTGTTCTCAGGAATGCCCTTCATTGATGCCACCCAGGTGCTGTTTGCAGCTTTGGAATCTGTCCCATGGGTTGAATTGGATGTAAATTGACAACATCAGATATGAAAGCTCTGTACTTACCATAACGCTAGATCTATGTTCTCTTATTTTTGTCTGGTTCAACATCCCCTCCTCCTTCCCCCTTCTGCTGTTGTCACTGACAGATTCTGGTGACCAGTCTGACCTCACCCAAGACCTTGTCTGTTAAGAATTTCCTTTTATACCTTATTGTAGTATTAACATGTTCTTCACCTATGACACCTTAAAGGTTTATTCAGTTATAGGAGGGTAGTAGTGTTAGGTATAAGTCAGCAAACTTGATCTGAGGTAATTCAGTGGAGAGGATGGAATTATGAGTAGGGGAGGAGTTAGAGGCTCAGATCCAGAGCTTTAGAAGAAGGTGCCAAGGTCATATTTGGTTGGGTCTAACAACCCAAAGGTTGAACTGGATGAAAATGAGGCAACACTGATATGTCATTATGGTAAGTGCATAACTTTTGTTTTCTTTGGTCCCAGCACCAACATCCTTTGTTTTCTCAAATCCCAGTGCTGGGGTTTGTCAGAAGAGAAATCATTAAATCCAGGTCTTCCCTTCTCCCTTCCTTTTCCTCCCCTTCTCCCTTCCTTTTCCAAAGCAGTCAGTCACAACAGACACCTTGGATTTTGCTTGAGGAGCATTTTCAGGAGGGATAAAAGTGCAAGGTGTGTGGGACACCAAGGGCAGATGCAAGTACATAAATATAAAAGAGATGCTTGCCCTAATCAAGGCACTCAAGTTTCTGAATCATGTTTGGTTCCCAGGACCTCTTCAAGTTGTTACAGAAAATACCATAGTCATGTGGTACATCAGCAAGCAAAGGGGGGACAAGGTTATACTACCTTTGCAGTGTAACCATGTTATCCTGGGTTATAGCTTCACAGCACAGTCTCATTATAGGCCTCCTACATTCTATTGAGCAAAATTGTGTGCAGACAAGCTGAGCAGGACAAGGATAGATCCTCTTGAATGGAAACTAGATCAGGGGATCTTCCAAGATTTTATCTATCTATGGGGAGTTCCCAAAGTAGACTTGTTTGCCTCCTGCCTTAACAATCAGTTGTCAAAATTCTACTCCAGGACTCCATGCACGAAAGCCTTGAAGACAGATGCCTTTTCTTTTCCTTGGGCAGGAATTTTCCTATATGCTTTTCCACCCTTTCTACAGATATGCAGGGTACTTCTGAAGTTTTGGAGGAAATCCTCCAGGCTCATTGTGGTGACTCCGTTCTGGCACAGGTAACTGTGTCCTCCCTTCTTCTGGAAATGACCAGGGGCAAGACTAGATCTAGTCACACAAGAACAGGGGTGTTTGATGCACCCAGACCCCAATCAACTTTAGTTGACTGTATGATAGGTTCTTAATTCCCTTTAGGCACCTGTTTACTGAGGATGTGCAGCAGTTACTAATGGTGGCAAGAAAGCCTAGTGATAGAAAGTCATACATTAGTAAATGGAAAATGTTTTCTAGTTGGTACCAGCAACATAACCAGCACCCATTCAGGGCCACTTTTTCTCTGGTTTTATAGTATTTGTGTGAGTTGCTATCCTATGGTCTTTCTTACTCCTCCATCAATGTTCATTTATCAGCTATTTCAGCATGTCTGCCCATGAATCCTCCACTTTCAATGCATTCTCATTTCAAAATGTTTTTGAAAGGGGTTTTGCATAAGAGACCTCCAAGAAAACCAGTGGCTTCTCCTTGGGATCTTAATTTTATGTTAGAGAGGCTAACACTTGCTCCATTTGAGCCAGCCAACCTGGCTGACTTGAGGTTCTTAACATGGAAAACAGTTTTACTTATTGTTCTGACCTCCGCAAGAAGAGTATCTGAGTTGCAGACTGTTATTGTGTCAACCCTATCTTATTTTCCACAGAGACCGGGTTTCTCTGAGGAATAATCCATTTATGCCTAAAGTGGTATCATAGTTTACTTTAAGCCAAACTATCCATCTCCCCATTTTCTTTCCTGAACTTAAAAATGGGGGAGAAAGAAAATTCCATACCTTGGATGTCCACAGACAACGAGGGTACTATCTTGATATAACTAAATCTTTCAGATCATTTGTTCATTTCTTGTGACTGTAAGAAAAAGGGACAATCTTTGTCAAAACAGACTAATTCCATATGGTTGTCTAAAGCTGTTACCTTTTGTTATATTCACCACAACAAAACTATTCCAAGCAGGGCCAATGATCACTGTACCAGGGCCTTGGCTTCATCTGTGCTTTTTTGGAAAGGGTTGCATTCTAGAAGTATTCTAGATGCAGCAACTTGGTCCTCTGTTATTACTTTTATAAAGCACTACAAGTTTGATTAATTCGCTAGGTCTAGGTCAGGCTTTGCTAGGACCATTTTCTATGGCTCCTGGACACTTCTCCTTCTAAATTTAGTAAGCTAAGATAATCTACTCATATAGCTGAGGCTACTGCAGCAGTGATCAAATGTGATGAACAAAGTAGTTGTGTAAGTAAACTTACCATAACAGTAGATGTTTGAATTATCACTGCTGCAGTAGCTGCTCCCTCCCTCCATCCCTCTTGTTTTTTAGTCTGTTTGTGCCAGGGTGTGGACATTTATTTTTTGCTATTCTAGCATTGTGCTTTCAGGGCTTAGCCCCCCCTCTGTCTCTCATCATGAATGTTCTGAATAGCTAGGCACCCAAACCTGTCTCTTTAGTCAGCTCATGTTGAGCTGACTAATGGTTTGGGCTTATGGAAGGTGCCTTAGAAGTTTTGGAAGCTGTCCAGCTGTTATATCCTATGCAGGATATAATCCATATAGCTAGGGCTACTGCAGCAGTAATCATTTGAACATCTACTATTATGGTAAGTTTACTTATACAACTGTACTTTCTTCTTTTTTTAAGTTATTTTGATGAGTAAATGTGACTGAAATAATTTAATTTGTCCACAGTAACAGCAATTAACAGTTGAATAAGCTGTTATAACTTCAGTTCACATTTCCTTTATTATGAGCTGTACACACTGCAATTGACTGTTACCATAGGCTAGGCTTTGATCTCATACATGCTTTCACACTAGACCATGTAAGAGTATAAGGCTCCCTATTGTATTTTTGAGGCTTGTAGGTTCAAATCTTGGAATTATGAAAACATGGCTACATAAATGTCATACATTAAATGCTGAACCTGGCTGTTCTTCTTCAGTTATTGTCTGTGGGGGCAAGCCCCCCCCCCCAGTACCTCCAAAATGTGTGTGGGGCAGTTGACTTTGAGATTTCCATATCATTAAAGAAGAGTGAAGAAATGTCAGTGTCAGACTTAATATGGCTGCATTTTCACTCATTCATTCTTGCTATTTCAAGACTCGCACTAGCATGTCTTGAATATCAAGCAGTTACCCAGAGCATCAGTATGTTAATTGATTGCTACAGGAAGAGACATAGTAAAGAAGTGAGCTGCGTTGTGGCTTAAGACTAGCAGGTAAAAGTGGACTGCATTTTTCCCTTAAAAAGGAGTATTGATTGTAGCTAAAGTTTCATGTTTTATTTTATATATGTAAAACTCAGTAGTTTTATATCCTGACTTATTTATTTAATTGCAGGAAAGTTTTAATATCTTAGACTGTGGCATTTACCGGGTTATTAGTCGGAGAGGCAGTCATTCTGATGAAGACTCATCTTCTCTATATAGTCAGACACTGTCAGAAGATGATAGACTGAAAGAATTTTCCATGACTCAAGAAGAGGAGCAAGCAGAAATGGGTAAGTTTGGTGATTATGTTCAAGCTATCAGTTCTGAAGACTGTGCTGTTTGTTATTACAAATTAATTACATTGGTATGTCTAAATTTAGTCATAACTGTATTTTCTGGTTCACTAACTAAATATCCTGTCATCAATGCTGTCCAAGAAGTTGTGCAGAAAAATATTATTGGGTGCTTATATACATGATTGATGCTGTATAATAGGTTAATCTAAAAGCTTTTAACTTGGCTTAAATTCAAACAGTATAAAAAAATATGCATTTTGCAGTTAGAAGCTGTATGAGAATTGCAAAAATTGTAATGGTGCTAGATACGGATGCGAACCACGCTGGAGAAAAATACCTAGGTCTATAATAAGGAGACCTGTGTACCTCTTAGTGCAATGCAAAGCATATACTCTGTACTAATATCAGTAATAGTTATGGGTTATACTGTGATTTTTTTTTATGGAAATAAAGATGATGTAGTCCAACTGCTGACACAGAAGTATAATGGAAATGTATACCGCTTACAAATTGTGTTTGATGGAGGTGAGGCAGAAAAGACTAACTAAAGGCCTGCTATTGAGCAGGATACAAATGATGAAAACTGAGATGCTTTGTTGAGCTTTACAAGGGGCTAGATGTAAAACTATTAATTGCATACTACCTTGAACATTCTAGAGAGATGTGTATGTATGCAACACCTAAAGTAATTCCTGCTGTGGAGAAAATGCAAAATACCAGTATTTGGACTGTGTTGGGCAACTAGCTATCATCCTTTCTTCCTTTGATTTTCACCTATGGAGATTCTGCTGCCCATAAATAGATACATGAACTCTAGAAATAGAGAATCCAGGATAGTTTAGAGGAGTCCAGGTCTTCAATAGAGGTAGAGGAAATCTGTTCTGTGTGTTTGTTGTGGCGGGTGGGTATGAGTAACCAGGGAATGCAAGAAATCAGCAGGCTAACTAAGTACAAATTCAGACGAAAAGAAAATGACTTTTTTTTATGTTCATACAGGGCTTTGGTGCTTCAGTACTAGGGACATTTCCACAGGGTATGCCTTAAAAATACATTAGGAATTTTTGGGATGCAGAAAAGTACAGCTGAGTTGATTTTAGAATAAACAGGAGGAAAAGAACAGCTACAAAATTTCCTGAGTGCAAAAGCCAGTATTGTGTTGAGAGAGTGGGATCGACCGATCACTCCTCCTGAACACTTTGTGCCCAGGGCAGTTGGCCATCTTGCCCTGCCGTAGCAATGCTACTGCCTGTGTGAGCTGCATGCAAGGATAAAAGTGAGACTGCAGCGGTTAAAATGTATACATTTAATGTCAGATCAGCAGACCATTTGTCATAATAGATGAACATTGTAAGATGGGATATGTATTTTTATTTATTTTATTTTCCTGTTAGCTAAGAAAGCCCATCAGGTACAAGTATCTCTTCGCAGGAAAGAACTTGGGAGCACTGGTATGGTTAAATGGTGTGTGCCAGTCACACAATGCAGGTGGAGATTAAGGGACTTAAATCTAAGACTGTAGGATATCTTTTGTCTTGTTAGATGTTCATATCCTTAGCCCTGTTAGCTATATTGTCAAACCGTCTGTGTCCAAGTTGTGTAATCAAATGCTAGACAAGTGGCTCCACAAAAGAAATAATAAAGCATTATTTATTTGATGATTTGATATTATATTGAAATGGACTTCCCAGGGACTGTTTTTTTTAAATCAAAATAGTGTTATCTTCAAAAGACCATACAAAAAGGAAAGTAGAAATGTAACATGCAGGACTGTAAAGTTTAATATTATTACCTGAAGTGAGTGTTAACTGATATTCATGAGCTTTTTTATTTTTGAATATTTTGGTAGACTTTATTAATTATTTATTTTTTTATTTACTTATCTGTCTTTGTTGATCAGGAAAGTCCAACTGGGCAGAACCCATTTTCAGCTGAGGCCCAGGGCGAAAAGTTCCACCTAAGTACATTTATATTAACAAGTGAATTTCAAACAGTTGTCAGAAAAAAAAATTACATTTCTCATGAAACAACAATAATCACAAGGCACGTATATAAAGTAAACTGTTTGCATCAACAATTGTAAGTCTATACAGTTGTTCCATGCTGTAAAATCTTGCAGAACTAAATGGATTGCTACTGCAGAAGGGAAACATTATTGTAAAAGAATTTAGTGTGCTTTCATTTCAGTCAAGAAAGGTTTGCAAGGATTTTAAAATATGTAATGAAGTTAGTTATAAAATTTTGTAGGAAGGGAGGTTTTAGTGTTGTAAGGGTTTGTAAAGAATTTGAGAGATATATTGAAGTAAGTTATAAAATAATGTAGAAAGGGATTGAAGATGTTAGCATTATACAGGAGGATTTAGGTAATAGCATAAGACAAGAGAGCATGTATAGGATTGTTTCTATTTAGGCTGCCTGTTCCAAATTAGTGTTAACTAGAAGGTTTATAACTTGGGTATACAGGGGATGCATGAGGGGAGTAGAGCAGTGGATTGAGCCAGTTGGAAAAAAGAACAAGATGGGAAGTGCTACTTAAGAGGGGGCTGAAAAGGGATCTGTTAATTCAAATGCAGGAGGGAAAGTTGTTAGGAGTGTAATGATTTAAGTAGACGAGGGCAAAAAGTTTGTGATAAACAAAAAAAATGTGTGCTTTCAATAGAGGTCTCAATCTGGTGATGAACATGAGCATGACCAGAATTGGGTAAGGTATTGTTTGAACTGAAATTTTGTAGCTTGGGAGTTTGTTAGTCATTTTTGCTTGTATGAGGTTGGTGTTCCTGAGCTTGGGAATGTAATAAGAGTTTAGTGAGTCCCCCAATTAATTATTTTCCTTAGTAGTGCTTAGTAGAAATTTATCACCAGAACAGAGGTCCCTTTTGGGGGGTAGGGCAGTAATGTATTTTTTATACAGGACATTGTTCAGGAAAATATATCAATTTGCGTGCCATAACTAGCTGAGACATAGTTGATAAGCTGTAGCCAGTTTATCTGCTTTAAGGCTTGGCAGTGGTGAGGCATATAAGAGGGATAGAAGCAAATAGGATGAGGCTAGGGTTTTTCTTGCTGGGTCTGTAAGGTACTGTTTTGCCCTGCAAAGGGAGTCAAGTTTCTGGTGAGTCTTAATTATTTGAAGAATATGTTGATTGAATTTAAGATTGTCATCAGTAATGACATGCTGGTTTGTTTCTACTGACAGTGTATGTGTAAAGTTATGCAGTAGCATAGATACATATAGAGTTCAATGTACATCTGTGTTTAAACTAGCATTTTATCCTTTATTAAATTTAGCGTAATCCAGTGAATTTTCATACATTTTAGTCATCTGATCATTACTTTATCTTTTCACCTCATTTATTTATTTTCATCATGTTCTGCACCAGTAACATTGAGTCCCTTCCCCAATTTACTTTCATAGATTTTGAAGAGGGGCTGTAACTTTCTATGGCTAGGGAAAATATTTTTTTGTATGCACAAGGGAGAATGAACTTGAAGGGTATGAGCAGTCTCTTAGGTTCATAGGTGTGTACTGAGCTAATGGCCTTGGTGCCTTTACAAGCCTAGCCCATAGAAGTGCCCTGGCATTGTGCCACCCAACGTTAGTTCCCAGTGCCTCTATCAAGTAGAGCCACTGGAGTGATCCCCAGGGCGAACTTTCTATTTCTCATCCACTCATCAAGATTTCTCTTGAAGAGGGACAGTGAGGTGCTCTGCTTGACATGTATGAGAAGTCTATTCCAGAGCATGGGCAGTCTTTGGGTTATGAACCTGTCCCTCCAGCATGTTCTTTTGATTGTGGCAATGAGGTTGAGGTCTCTGGAGTGTGTGGTATGCAGTGACTGGGATTTCTTTAGATGTAGCATTTCTAACAGAGCTGGGTCAGACATGGCTTTGTAAGTCAAGCAGAGATCGCCTCTTAGTCGACGTTATGAGACAGAGAATAGCTGGAGTTTTTTTGAGTCTGTCCATGTAGGACATGCGTTTAAGGCCTAGGATCCTCTTCATGAGGTACTTTTGTGGCCTTTCCACTGTTGCATGTGTCTAGTGAGGTATATGCCAAATGGGGAATTATACTCAATGACTGGCCTAATGAGGGAAGAGTAGAGAGAGCAATGATGACCTCTTTCTTCCTTTATGCAAAACCCTTGATAGTGAGATGTGCCACATAGAAGGACTTTCTGACTGCAGTGGCAATGTGGTGGTCGAAGGAGAGGTTGCTGTCAACCTGTGTCCTCAGATCTCTTATAACGCCTTCAGTGTTCAATGGGCTCCCATCAAAGTGGTAATTAGTAGGAACTGAGTTTTTCCCAAAGGGGATGACAACGCATTTTTTGGCATTAAGCTTAAGGCCATGGTTTCAACACCAGTCATTGATCTCAGTGAGGCCTTTCTATAGGACATCTACATCACCTGGTGAGTTAATAATGGCTCCCAGCTTGCAGTTGTCTGTGAACTTGGTCAGCCAGAGTCCCTCCGTGTTGGCCTGGACTTCTGAGAAGTAGATACCAAACAAGAGAGGACCCAGGACTGATCCCTGTGGGACTCCAGTCTTGACTGGTCAGCACTCTGACTTGGAGTCCGCTACTTTCACTCTGTGTGTTCTATCGATGAGCCAGTTTGCAACCCACCTAGTGATATAGGGGGTCGATGCCTAGTTTGGTGAGTTTATCAATAATTCCTGAGTGGGGAATGGTATCATAGGCCTTGGCCAAATCGAGGTAGGCTGTTTGAACTGCCTGGCCCTCATCCACAGCTCTGGTGACTGACTCAAAGAAGTCAACCAGGTTGAGCAGGCATGATTTACCTTTCACAAAACCAAATTGCGTGGGATTTAGAGTTTGGAGATTCCCAATATCCTTGTTAATTAGGTCCATGGTGATGTGCTCCATAGCCTTACATATCAGACTCGTCAGGCTAATGGGGTGATAATTCCCAGGGTCTGTCGTCACTCCCCCTTTATGGAGAGGGATGAATGTAGCAGTGCACCATTCGGTATGGACAAAGCCTGAGGTGAGGCTGTGATTGAACAGGGCACACAGATGTGGTGCCATTTCACTTTGTAGTTCATGTAGAACACGTCCAGGGATATTGCCGGGTTCCATGGAAGATGTATTCTTGGCCTTGGACAATACAGCTTTAACCTGTACTAAAGTAATGCTGGGTGCCTGGCATTACTCCGGTATTGTGATTGGTCCTTTAGGAGGGGAGAGAGGGGTAAAGTTGGCTGTTGGCTCAGTATAGGAGGTACCATTTTGCAGTAACTTAGAGCAAACTTGGGTTTTGCCATGGAGATTCTGATATATAACCATAGAAGGCTTTGTGGTTGTTTTTAGTGTCTGCTGCAATTTTGCCTTCATAGCTGGCTTTAGAGGTTTTGATGAGGGATCTCAACTTTTTGTTGAGGCTAATAAGGGAGTTTTTCCAGTCTTGTGACTTCACTTTTTCTGCAACAGTTTCTTCCTTCTGTTGTAGAGTTTATTAATTGCAGGTGACCACTAGATTGGCTTCATTTTTTTGTGGAGGAGAGTATCTTGGTTCTGTTGGGTATGGCTAGTTCCATGCATTTATGTACATGTTTGTATAGTGCATTGGTGTATGATTTAGCAGTCATGCATCTATTTTCCATTGATATGGATGCCGTGAAGTTAGCCACCTCTGTTTTTAGGAGCCCAAGGTCAACTTTGAAGAAGTTTTTCATGGTAGTTACCTTTGCAAGGGGGGTGAGTGTGATGTGGATTTCCATGGAGATTAGTTTGTGGTCTGATCTAACCAGGGAGGAATTGACAGTTGGTGTAGAGCAATGGTTGCCCATGTTAGTAATAACCAGGTCAAGGATGTTGCTTCCTCTAGTGGGTGTAAGAATGAGCTGGTCCAGGGCATTGGATTTGATGAATTCCAGGAAGCGTTGGGCCAGTGTATTGGTGCATGAGTAGTTTTCCCAGTTGATGGAGGGGTAGTTGAAGTCACCTAGTATGAGAGTGTTGGGTTGGACCCTAATAGTTTCCAGGGTGCTTAGGAACGTAGAGTGAGAGTCTTGGGACATGGTTGGGGACCTATAGCAGACTACGACCTGAATCACTGTCTTACCCAATGTCAGCTGTACCTGAAGTATCTCAGATGCGTTATGCTGGGCTACTAGTCTGGACTTGTGCATATCCTTTATGAAAATGGAGACACTACTGCCTTTGGAGCTTCAGTTGATGTTCTGGGGCTGAAAGGTGTGGAATGAGTTGTAGCCTGGTCACTGCAGGGGTGCTTTCTGCTGCTGTAAACCAGGTCTTTGTTACAGCACAAATGTTGATGTTCTCCATTTTAAGGAGTGCTTCGAGCAAGTGCATCTTGAGATTTAAACTTCTAGCGTTGAGCAGCATGACCCTCAGCCTGCATTTATTTATAGCTGTTACAGTGGTAATTTGGTCTTTGGAACATCGCCTAAAAAGGTACTATAGGGATGGCAAGAGCCTTAGCCAGTATCCAGAAACCCAGGGGTGACAGATGCATGCCATCCTTGGCAAAGCATCGAGGTCTGTCAGTCATGTCATCCCAAGCAGACAGATACTTGTTCCCCTTAGAATGACACCAGAAACTTAGCCAATTGTTGAAGCCAATCATTTTCTGCTTGTAATGCGGTATCATTCTGGGTGACGATAGGATGCTGCTCAGGGATAGCTTCATACCTGCCTGGGCCACATACTCCGAGAGCTCCTTCATGTCTCTTTTCATGTAGTCCAGGGAGGTACATCTCAGGTCATTCACACCCATATGGACAGTGACAGAGTCATACTTGTACTTCTTGTGGAGTGACCTGAGTGCGTGTGTTATGTGTCAGATTCTGGCACCTATCAATTATGATAGACAACTGACTGTTACCTTCTCCTTATTCAGCCTAGTGAGTGGGACTCAACCTAGTGAGTGGGACATCAGTGTCCCTCACTATCGATTCACCTGTGATTAGTGTATTGGACAAGCTGTTTTGCCTTAGGAACTTGTTGTCTGGGAGTGGAGTGTGTAGTCACAACTCATAGATGACAAATACACATTCAGTTCTGTCGGGCCATGAGATGTCTGCTACAGATGCCCTACACACCTCTGTATGCTTATAGCTGTAACATCACTGTCCCTTGTCTACTAGAGGGTGCTCATCTATGGCAAAAGGGGACGTCCCTTTTTTTGGTTCCCCATTTTTTCTGTCTCAGTGTATTCTTTCTAGCTTTAGTTAGTGTATTTTCTTCTCACTGATCTTTCTTGAAAGTGATCAGTTAAGTCAGTATTTCCATTTATAGACTGGCATGAATTAGAGCCAGTGACCGCTTCTCCCACCTATAAAAACAGGTATAGACTTCTCCCCATTTTCCTAGCTCTTCAGTATGAGACTTGTTTGTCTATTAGTCAGTTTCTGCACCTGTATCCCTTAGTGTGTTTTTAATTTTGGTCTCATCTCTATCAGTCTGTACACTGAGCACTTTAAATGCTGGAGTCTTTGTTAAAGCTCACTTCCTGACAGTTTCTACATTTTTATTTCTTTCAGTACTGGAGCTTTTTGGTAAGATATAGTATGAAATGTATCTTAACGCTTCTTCTGGGCAGATCCAAATCTTAGCTCCTTTGTTATCTTCTAGCTCTACACATTTTTATACTGGTACTCTGTATTTCTGTCTGTATACTTGTTTGAACACCACACCCCATAGCTTCCATAAACTGTGAAAATTCTTAGCTAGTTTAGCATATCATAAGTGAAATTAGGCGGTGGAACTAAGATGTAACACTTTACCTGAGAGAGTCTGTATAGACATATCACTTCAGTTTTCTATTTATTAGTGATTTAATGTTTGCAAACATATAGTGCAGTATGTAATGTAATCATGTTCCCTGATGCCAGCAACCCCTGTATTCATCTTCCATCAAGCACATTTTGATAAGTTTAGTACTGCATTTAAATAATTCAGCACTGTCTCATTCCATAGCTTCATGTTCCCTAGTCATGCTCTTGGGAACAATTTGTTGTATTAACAATTTTTACAGGTGTAGTATTGTTGTCATTCACTGTGTAGTAGTTGGCTGTATGTCCTTTTCTGTAACATTTGAAACAAACCAACTCAGGTGTTAACAATTTTTTCTTGGTTACACAAAAAGGTTACTTAGATGAAGGCTTATTATAATCCTGTTGTGCAAACAAGTCTAACTTAGAATTTGTAGTTTCATTTAGCAGTAAAAGGTCTACTGAAACATGTAACCGTTCAATAGACGGGTCTATATTAAATTCTTGAAAGCCGACAATGTTGAATCTGACATTGTTGACACGAGAATAGCGAAACTGCAGAACATCGAACAAGTAAACAGAAATCTCCGTAAGGGGAGATTTCCGTTTACTTCAATGTAGTGCGGTCTTAGAGTTGGTAAATTTAAGTAGGGGGGTGTGTGGAAGTGCAGGGGGGGCTTGCCCCCCTACCTACACCGTTTATTTATTTATTTATTTTTGTTTTTATTTTTTTTTCTGAACATTCGATGTTTTAACAGTTCAATCACTAAGGTTGACCTTTAGTGATTCAACTATTAAATATTCATTGTTCTAATATAGACCCCAGTAAACTTAGGGTCACATTGGGGTTACCCACTTTTTTAAGTTACTATGGAGTACCCTCTCTCTCTCTCTCTCACTGTTATAAAGAAAATTTCTAGAATTTTACTTTTGTATGTGAGGTTCTAGCCATAGTTTCCAAATATGTATTACATTAGCCATTTTTATTCTTACTGGTCCATCCATAATGAATGTCCAGTTATGAAACTTTAAGGACTGTGCTTTCAGAAAAGTTACAGTCCTTGCCTGAATTTATCGTTTAACTTGGTTAGTAGTGTGCATTAACACATTCAAGGTTCATATGCACTTTCAAGTGAGTCCCTGGTTAGAGAAGATGACAGAATTTTGGCCAGCTCACCCTGGAGTCAGTTTGCTGTGGTTGCATTCTTTTCAGAAGCCACTAGGTAAGCCTCTCCATCATTCTCTAACCTGAGTTTCTTCAGAGTTGCACAGAACTTGGGGATGCCCAGTGAGGTGGATGGCTGGTACTTCAGTGTGGAAATCTGATAATGGAAATTGAGTTCAGCAGACAAACATCTTTCCTGAAAACTGACCAGGTGCTAGTCAGTGACTGCAGTTTATGAAAACTGCAGTAGAATTTATTAGTCTTATTAAAGTTTACCATAGTCTTCAATGGTATTTAATATTCACAAAGAAATTAGTAGCTGCAGTTCAGTATACACAACTCTTGGCCTTAGAAGAGAAAAGCAGCTATACCCAGTTTATCTCACAAGTTTTTGGCATTACAGAAGTTAATGAAGTAGCCCTTTTTACTGCTGCAAAGATTATTTTCCCCAAGAAAATCCTTACATAGCTGCAAAGGGTTTCAAGGTTTTATCAGTTAAACACTCGGTTGTATCAGCAAGCTACTCATGTACAGAGTAGTTTCTTTCTGTTAAACAGTCTGTCAGTAATTTAATACTCAGTGTTTGAATTATTTTATCCTGGTGGAGTAGGAAACTCAAGCAGAATAAGTTACTTGGAAAAACAGTTTATAGAAAAAGCTGTAGGTTCTGCCTGTATTTGCTACCAGATAGAATGTTGTGGTCCAGAAGTGTATAGCCTTTAACAAATGTTCTTCATGTTTCACTGTTGCATTGAAGTTATCCGGGAGTATCCCCACCTAGTGTGGAAGGTGGATGCCTTGACCTTCCCCTGGAACTCCCTCTTTGTGTATGCATTCCCTCCTCTGCCTCTTATCCCCCAAGGTACTGATCAAGATAAGGGAGGAGAGACCAAAGGCCATCCTTTTTGGTCCAGATTGGCCCAGACAGCATTGGTACCCCTTGCTGCATAGTCTGACATCAGAGCCTCCCAGGCAGCTTCCTCTGATCTCAGACCTCTTGACTCAAGTAGGGGGGGGAATGCTGCATCCAGACTTGCAGACTCTCAAACTGTCAGCATGGCTAATACTCTAAGGGCAAGCAAGGGGCACCTGTTAAGTAAACAGGTCCTAGAAATTATCACAGAGGCCAGAAGGCCTAGCACCAGAAAATCTTATGCAGGGAAATGGAAAAGATTCTGCTCCTGGAGCCAGTCCAGAGGGGCAGTTCCTCACAACCTTCTGTCCCTCTTATCCTGGACTATCTAGTGGAGTTACTCAATAGTGGCCTCTCCTTCTCTTCTATTAAAATCCACGGCTCAGCCATTTCATCTCATTTCGATATAGACCAGCCCCTGTTCTCACATCCTTTGATTAAACAATTCCTCAGAGGGGCTTCTAATATCAGACCTCCCAGAAGGCCACCTGGGACCTGAATTATGTTTTGCAAAAAACTAACCTTACCACCTTTTGAACCTGCTGCTTCCGCAGAACTGAAATACCTCTCCTGAAAGACTGCTTTTCTACTAGCTATTACCTCAGCCGGAAGGGTTTCAGAACTTCAGGCACTGATGGCCATTGAGCCCTTCATCATTTTCCATGCAGACAGGGTGTCCCTGAGGACTAACCCCTCCTTTGTGCTCAAGGTGGTATCTAATGTGACCCTCAACCAGGCTATTTATCTACTCACCTTCTTCCCTATCCCTCAAAACACAAGGAGGAAAGAATTCTGCACTCACTAGATGTGCACAGACAGCTCAGATACTACCTGGACCGTACTAAACCTTTCAGTGAGATGGACCAACTTCTTGTCAGCTTTGCCTCAGGAGCAGAGGGGAAGCCTATTTCCAAGCAAACCATTTCTAAATAGATATCACACTGTATCCATTTCTGCTCTAGATTACATGGAAAACCACCCGCTAAGTCTATTCATACCCATTTCAGTAGGGCAGCCTCCACTTCCACGGCATTCCTCAGAGGAGTTCCCACCAGGGATATCTTGGAAGCTGCAACCTGGACCTCGGTCCATACCTTTACAAAGCATTACCACCTTCCTATTTTCCCTAAGGCTAGGGCAGGGTTTGCCTCTGCAATTTTGCAGGGCTTGCTTACCCATGCCTAGGTCTCTAACTTATCCTTCCACGAAGAACACGAAGAACATATTACAGTTGTGTACACTTACCATAAATGTAGATGTTCGAGTGTATTCACTGTTGCAGTCCTGGTTTCCCCTCCCTCCTTCCCCCTTATATTATCTTTCCTTAGGGAGTCATAAGCTTCTTAGAGTGTTTTTTAACCACCAGGATCACTTTGCCATACTTCCTTGGGCTTCTGACTGGTTAGGGCAAGAAAAACTGATGTAATGACGTCAGCTGCCTTGCTTTATAGCACTGATGACCTGATGTCAGTCCACAAGTGACAGCAGCTGACGCAGCAAAACACTGACTTTGATATTCGGGCCGGCCGAGGGCTACCACAGCAGGGAATAACCCACAGGTGATGACTGCAACATTGAATACACTCGAACATCTACATTTATGGTAAGTTTACACAACTGTGCCTTCTTTATGTTTACTACGTTTATTTACAAGGAAAATAGTTCATCTCTTTACCAGTATGTGGAGGATTAACAGAAACAGAAATTCAATGTTTCAGTTCAGTCTTTTCACTAAGTATATGATGCTTCACCGCACAGTGGCCCAGAACCAAAACAGCATTCAAAGAGCTTCAGTTTCTTTATCCAGACAAGCAGGTGTTTTAAGTAACTCTGCAAAATTTTCTCCAGAATGCAGGATAGCAGCTTTTATTTCTTCCTGGCTTCAAGGATATCCTTCAAACTTATTCTTTAATGGATACATTTTGACTACCCTTGTTATTCCTGGTGTTCTTCTAGGCTTCATTTCTCAACTCACCAAAGCAGGCATCTAATCTTTTATCAGGGTAATCGACCTGGAATTGCTTTACCTGTATCTGATTAGCAATTACTTCTTGCCTTACTCCTGCCTGCCAGACTCTGAGTTAATGGCGCAGTATATGTCCTTATATTCACGCTGCAGTATTTATCACTTATGGGATTCTCTGCCATGGAAACCTGATGTCCGGCCAGTCTACCAAAGCCTACTGTTGCTTTAAGGTACATTGAACACCACCCAAATGCTCCTTCCATAGCATGGGGCATAAACATGACGTTCAGGTGTACCATCCCCAGAACTTCTGTGCCGCCACTCTGAACATGGTTTCTAACCATCAGTCTGTTTGCCTGCATCCGTTTTTTTGCCATTTTTACTGCATTTTTATATTTCGGTGATTACTCCTGTTTGCTGAAGTCCTCACTGTTGGAGATAATTTCCCAGTTGGAGGTTTGTTCTTTTTCTTGATTTTTTTTGTGCTGTTTGGGGTTAATGTTATCCAGAAAGGGTAAACGCCAGTGTGGGAGACAAATGCCTCATAAAGACTACCAAGATAAGTGCCTTTTCTTGCCTAGAAGCTTCTCACACCCATAGGTCTTGTTTGATTTGTCAGGTGTTCATTCTGAAAACCCTTTGTAGTAGGCTTTCTTCCCTTTCATTGTATCTTGAGAACCAGCTTCTTAAGCTTCTTGCTAAAAATATAATGGAAGGAACTTCCCGTCCCGAGGGTCAACCATTAGAGAAGAAGAAGGTGAAAAAGGTAAGACTGGAATCTTCTGCTGTCCAGCCTCTGCCAGATGTTTCTGCCAAGGTTGTTACAACTAACCCCTCGCCTGGCTGTGTTATCGAATTTCTCTGCTGTGTCCAGGTTGGAAACCAGCGAGGATCTGGTGGGCAGCACTTCCGACAACGATTTGCAGGTGTCTGTTTCGAACATTCAGGGGGAAATATGGTTGATTGTTTCTGAGGGGTCAAGGGAGTTCCGCAGTCAATGGGGTTCCACAGATTCTTCTTAGGGAAGAAGTTCCTACTACAGTTGTTGAATGCCGTCCTAAGTCAGAGTCTTCTCAGTTTTCTAAGGTGGATGTTCCCTTACAAAAGAAACAGAAAACTAAACATGATTCTTCTGTTTCTGGAAGTCCACAAAGTGAGTGGCAGGCCTTTACCCAGGGGATATTTAATGCTTTACTGTTATTAAGGCCTCCTCAAGGGGTTTCAGTTTCTGATCCTCCTTGGTCCTCTTCTCCTCTTAAAAGGCCCAGAAAATTGAATTCTTCTGAGGAAGAGTTGGATTCTGATGAAGAATCCCTTACTTATTCTATTCAGATTCCTTCTCCTTTAGACTATGGGTCAGAGGAGGAGGAATCAAATAGCCCAGATACTTCTTCTGAGGAAATTTCCTTTGGGGACACAATTTCTGGGATGATGGATTTTTTTTTAAGTAGGATTGTGCTCAGGTCTCTGATATCCATAACAGGTACTATGAGTTACTGCAGATGGAATCTCCTAAACCCGTGGCTGTTCCTCCTGTTTTGGCTGCTTTACTGGATGTTTTTTCCAGTGCCTGTAAAGCGCTTCGTTCTCTGCCCCCTGCACCCAAGAAGCCTGATAGTTTTTTTTAGGATGCCTGAGGATTGTTTCTTTTTGTTCAGATGTCCTGCTGCTGAACCCTCTGTGGTGTTTGTAGCCTCTGATAAGCCGTCTCAGTTGCTTCCTTCATCCAAGTTGCAGCTTCCTGACAAGGACAGTAGAAATGTGGACAGGCTGGGTAAGAAGGTTTAAACTTCGGCTGCCCTAGCTTTTAGGGCAATTTAATTATCAGACCCATATATCTAGGTATGTGTTGGCTCTTCTTTCTCAGGCTTATCAGCTTTTTTTCTGATCCTCCAGACTCATAGAGTAAATCTTCTGCTTTTCTTGACTTCTGTCAAGTAGTTCATCATTCTGTCAAATGTAGTTATGCAGCAGATGCCTCTTCTAGGGCTGCTGCTTTTGGTTCAGTAATGAGAAGGTATTCTTGACTTAGGCTTCAACCTTTACCTGATGATATTAAGGCTAAGTTGATGGATGCTCCTTTGGATAATACACTGTTGTTTGGGGAAGCAGCTGCTGGATTAAGTCTCTTCAGGACAAGGGGAAGGCCTTACAGGAGCTTAAACATGTGTTTATTTCTCCTGTGCCTAGATTTCAGAGAAACTACCTTTCTAAGCCAGCCTTTGTTTGTAGGTAATCTCATCCTCCTGCTAAAGGTAAAAAGGGTGGTACTCACCCTCCTGCTAAAGGTAAAAAGGGTGGTACACAGGCTCCTGCTAAGGCCACTCAGACTGCAGGAATTCAGAAGCCTTCCTTTCCTGGCAACCCAGGTGCTGTCTGACTCTCTATCCGTCTGTTCCGAGCCATATTGTTCTTTCTCTTCACCTGTTTCTCTTCCAGTATGGCTTCAAATCACTCGGGATTCTTGGGTTGTGTCGATCATTCGTCAGGGGTTCTTCATGGTGTGGCTTTCCCAGCCTTCCTTTAATGGACATTCCTTAGCCTCTTTGGGAACAACTTCCTTTTTTCCCAGAGGTTCTTCAAGATCTATTGTCTCAGAGTACTATTGAAGAGGTGCCTGTGTCTCAAAAGGGGAAGGGGTTTTATTCAAGAATGTTTCTAGCATCCAGAAAAGAGGTTACTTGGAGATGGATTCCAGGCCTATTTCGTCAGAACACTTTTCTGAAGGTGCCTTCCTTTTGGATGTTGTCCCTCCAGACTCCGTTTGCTCTGTTGCTTCCTCAGAACTTTCTGGTGTTTCTGGAGCTCAAGGTTGCTTATCTCCATATTCCAAACCGTCTTCTTTTCAGGAAGTTTTTGAATTTCTCTGTTGCTTCCTGGCATTTTCGGTTCTGTGCTTTGCCCTTTGGCCTTTCTACTGCCCCAAGGGTATTCCCCAAATGCCTTGCTCCTGTGATAACTTTTCACAGGCTTCAAGGGATCCAGATATTTCCTTACTTGGACAACCTGCTGATTCAGGCAGCCTCTCTGGAGGTCCTTTTGCAAAATCTTTGTTTTGCCGTTTCTTTTCTTCAGAGCCTGGGATTCAGAATAAACAGTCTTTTCTGACTTATTGTCAGGATCATGTCTTTCTGGGTTGCAGGATTCAGACTGTGCCAGTGCTGGAATCCCTGCCTCCTCCAAAGGCCTTAACTCTCATTTCTTACTTTCAAGCTCTTCTTCTCCTGAACTCCATTACAGCCAGGGAGATGTTAATCGTGCATACAGCTGCAGTAATCACAGATGGGTTTTCTGCCGTCAGGCGGGTCCTCGGTCGGCCGAATTCCAAAGTCTAGGTCCGGCGTCAGTTGTTGTCGCTTTCTTTCGTGACGTCAGTGCGACAGGGGTATATAAGACACAGCTGACGCCATTTTCTTCAGTCTTTTTTGCCGCGTGGTGCCCGAAGCAGAAGCAGTTTGCAAGTGCCGGTCGGCCAGCTCCTGAATTTACGAAAAATTGGAAACCGAAGTCTTCTTTAAAGCTAAGTACCCCGTTGGGGAAACTTTTCTTGCCTCAGACCGATGTCAGACAAAGTTAACAATTGTATTTCTTGTGGGAAGCAAATACCGCATAAGGATTTCCATTCCCTTTGCATACCTTGTTTAGGCCCAGACCACGACATCTCGGGCTGTCGCTTTTGTGCTACTTTCAATAAACGCACTGTTAAGCGTCGGGCGGAGTTCGCCCAACACTTTTTTGGTAAAGCCTTTGATTATAAAATGTCGTCGGAGACTCCGACTACTGTTTTGTCCAAAAAACGCAAGGACAAGGACCGACACGCGAGGTCTGCGGTCTCCACCGACTCCACGCCAAAACTGGCTACACATGGTCCGGTTTTCAGCGAGACGCCTATGCAGCCCCTGACTACCGACGACACTTCTTTGGCGGTGTCTTCTGTAACCGAGACCGCAGGTACCTCAGCCCATACCCAGGCTACAACTACCAAAGCCACTGTGAGTGCTGAGCCTCCTAATGTGGACAGGTCCACTTCCACCCATGGTGTCTTTAGACCCTCATCTTCCTTTTCCATTAAGGCCTTTACTAAGTCCAAATCAGCCATGCATCCCAAGAGGCCTGTTGCACAGGGCCCATCTCCAGGCCCCACGCCTAAAAAGCAGATGCTTAAAATGGCTGAGGATTTAATTACTCTTATCAGGGGTTCCCAACCCCCTTCAGACAAGAGACCCAGAGTGGAGGAAGATTCTCCCTCTACTGACCAGGGCTCCATTTTTTCAGAACATTCTGATGTAGAGAAACACTCGTACTCCCCTTTTGAAGATTCTGAAGCAGAGCAGTCCATTCCGTCTGTATCTCCCTCAGAGGATTTTTCTTTTGGGGAAACCTTGCACACCTTGAGGGAACACTTCCATTGGGAAGGCCAAGACTTTTCTGATTCCAAGAAAAGACTTAGGGAATTTCTTTTGTTACCTCAACACAGACCTCTGGCGATACCTCCTGTCTTGGACATACTTGATGATGTTTACTCGGAGGCTTTCCTTAATCCGGATTCCCTGCCTCCTGCCCCAGTCAAGCCTGATAGGTACTACAGAGTTCCTAACTCGCACCAATTTCTTTACAAAAGCCATAATGCTGACCCTGAAACCATTTCTCAAGGCCCCAAGGGAATGAAGGCCTCTACTGCTAAGAATCCACTACCTTCCGAAAGAGAGTCTAGATCCTTAGAAAGGTGGGGGAAAAAGGTATATACCTCAGCCACCCTAGCCATGAGGGCCTTAAATTGTCAGTTCTATATGCTTAAATATCAGCAGTTTCTGTTATCACAATTAAGAAATAAAATGTCTCAACCTGAACAACCAGATTTGAAGGAGTTGCAGGATATGATGCATAGTGCAGAACAAGTGGGTAAACACACCTTACAATGTGGCTATGATGCCTTAGAGGCCTCAAGTAGAGCTGCTGTTACAGGATCAGTCATCCGTAGACATGCCTGGCTTAGGGAACAAATCTTGCCTGATCATGTTAAAGCTGAACTACTAGATGTTCCTTTACAAAAGGATGTACTATTTGGTACTAATGCTGAGGAGATACTACGGAAAATGGAAGAAAAAGACAAATCTATGCAAACTGTCAAAGCTTTTCTACAGGTTCAACCACCACGTTTTAGCAGAAACTGGCCTTCTAAAAACTGGTCCTTTCCAGCCACAGACAAGCCCCAAAGAGGTAGATACAGGCACACAAGGGGCAGAGGACAATCTCAAGGATCATATAGAGGCAGGCAATGGCAAACTCCAGCACCAAGAGGTGGCGAAGACAGTGCACAACAATACAGGAAACAAACCCAATGACTTCCTCCTTTTCATGTCAAGCAAGTCTCAGCTGACAGCACCCTTGGGAGAGGAAAGCTGGCATTATTTACAAGAAATTGGCATATTATCACAACAGACAAATGGATCCTGGACATTATAAACAGAGGCTACAGATTTCATTTTCACACTCTTCCAAAAATGGAGAGGCATGCCAAACCTGCCACACAATCAAAGGGCAGAGGCACAAATACAAATTTCAAAGCTCATGGACATTAAAGCTATTCAAGAGGTACCTACTCACGAACAAGGTCAAGGTTTTTATTCCAGACTATTTCTGGTATCAAGGAAAGGAACCGTCTGGAGACCCATTTTGGACTTATCCATCCTAAACACATTTCTACTCGTACCAAAATTCAAGATGCTCACATTACAGCAGCTACTTCCCATGCTGGGCAAGGAGTTTTGGCTGGTAACATTGGACCTCAAGGAGGCATACCTGCATGTCCCAATCAGACAAAGCTGCAGAAGATACCTCAGATTTCTTGCAGGTTCAATCCACTATCAATTCTCTGCATTGCCCTTTGGCTTATCTACTGCGCCCAGAGTATTCACGAAATGCCTGGCATCAGTAATTGCCTACTGCAGACTTCAAGGGATACAAATTTACCCTTATTTGGATGACTGCCTGATCCAAGCGGACAGCAAGCACATACTTCTGGAACATCTGGCTTATGTAACACGGTTATTGAATTCTCTGGGATACACAGTCAACAAAGAGAAATCCAGGCTAACACCATCTCAGAAAATAACTTTCCTGGGTGCCAACTTGGACACAAACACCCAGATGGCCTATCTCATGCCAGAAAAACAGGGGCAACTAACTCAGTACTTCAAAATGCTAGCAAATTGTACCAGGCTCACTGCAAGGAAAATCCTGCAGGCTCTGGGCTTCATGGCATCTTGCATTCTTTTAATCCCATGTGCAAAGTTGCACATGAGGAAACTTCAATGGTACCTAAAAAAACCTATGGTCTCAACACAGCCACAGTTTGGAAACAATAATACCAATAATCCCATGTTTGCAAAAGGAATTTCTATGGTGGGCCCAAGCATGTCAAACAAACACAGGTCTTCCATTCTGCAAGCCTCAAGCAAATCAAGTCATCACAACAGGCGCCTCAGACTACACCTGGGGGGCGCACATGACAGACAGGTGCATTCAGGGCAAATGGTCCCAAAAGGAAAAGCACCTTCACATCAATCAAAAAGAAATGCTAGCAGTGATAAATGCAATTACAGCTTTCAAGGACCTCCTGCATCCAGGGCAATTATTGATAAGAACAGACAACACCACAGTAATGTGGTACATAAACAAACAAGGAGAAACACATTCATACCCCCTGTGCAGACTAGCCATGTCACTTTGGAACTTGGCTCTGGAATGGCAAATCGAACTTCAAGCACAGTACTTGCCAGGTTTGGAAAACACGCTGGCAGACAATCTAAGCAGAAATATGTCAGACCCACACGAATGGAAGTTGCATCCTCAAGTGTTTACAAAGATAATCCAAGTGTGGGGAATGCCAGACATAGATCTCTTCGCCTCCCACAGGAATCATCAATTGGAAAAGTTCTGTTCAAGGACCTTTCATCCAAAGGCCTGGAGAGTGGATGCCCTTTCTTTCATTTGGGCAGCATGGACAGTTTACGCTTTCCCACCTTTGCCTCTTCTGCCCAAGGTGCTCTTGAAAGCAAGAGCAGACAGACCGAAGATGATACTGATTGCTCCAGACTGGCCAAGACAACACTGGTACCCACTCCTGAGGAGCTTAATGCATACTCCTCCCTGGTCCCTACCTCTAATGCCTCTTCTACTGACTCAGCACAGCTACAAAACTCTTCACAGTCAGCTGAAAACACTCAATCTCGCTGCATGGAAAATTCCTTAACACCACAACAGACCCTACTCTCCAAAGAGGTGCAGGATGTCATTTTGGAGGCCAGAAGGCCATCTGCTAGAAAGGCTTACTCCGCAAAATGGAAACGGTTTTGCTCTTGGAATGAGAAAAAAGGCCAGGATCCTAGAAAACTGAATTTGCCTCAGATATTACAGTATCTAGCTGAGCTGTTGAACAGTGGACTTTCATTTTCCTCCATAAAAATTCATGCCTCAGCCATTTCTGCAGAATTCAACACTGATCCACTCTTATTCTCTCACCCACTCTTAAGACAGTTCCTCAGAGGGGCTAAGAATATAAGACCTCCAAGGAAACAACCTATACCAGCCTGGGATCTTAATTACATTCTAGAAAAATTAACATTGCCTCCCTTTGAACCAGCTGCCTCAACAGATTTGCAATATTTGTCCTGGAAAACAGCTTTCCTTCTGGCCATTACCTCAGCTCGTAGGGTTTCGGAACTACAAGCCCACATGGCTGTGCAGCCCTTTCTCATCTTCCATCAGGACAGGGTTTCCCTTCAAACCAACCCGTCATTTATGCCTAAAGTGGTATCCAGGGTAGCTTTAAATCAAGCCATACACTTACCCACCTTTTACCCCAATCCTCAAACAAAGGGGAAAGGCTGCTACACTCCTTAGACATCCATAGACAGCAAAGTTATTATTTGGACAGAACAAAGCCTTTCAGGAAATCATAACAACTTTTTGTGTCCTATGCTGTGAGAGCTCAAGGGAAGCCAGTTACCAAACAGACAATTTCAAAATGGATAGGCCACTGCATACAGTTTTGTTACTCCTTTCATGGAAAATCTGTCCCTACAGGCATCAGATCCCACTCCACCAGGGCCACAGCTACCTCTACAGCCTTCCTCAGAGGAGTTCCCACCAAAGATATTTTGGAGGCAGCCACTTGGAGTTCTGTGCATACCTTCACCAAACATTACCACTTGCCCTTATACTCCAAAACTAGAGCAGGCTTTGCCACTGCTGTGTTGCAGGGCATTCTGGCTCACCCCAGTTCCACCTAGTGCCTACCACCCTGTGCGTAGCTTTGGGATTCTACCCATCTGTGATTACTGCAGCTGTATGCACGATGAACATAGTACAGTTTTGTACCTACCATAAATGTAGATGTTTGAGTGCTAATACAGCTGCAGTACAGGATGTCCTTCAAGGATGCATCTGCAGTCATCACATATGGGTTGTCCTGCCTCAGGCAGCCCTTCGGCCGGCCGGATTCCAAAGTCTGGGTCCGGCGTCGGCTGATGTCGCCCCTTCCCCGACGTCAGAGCGCCTGGGGTATAAAAGCGTCAGCCGACGCCATCTTCCTCAGTCTTTCTTGCTGCGTGGTGCCCGAAGCAGAAGCAGTTCGCAAGTGCTGGTCGGCCAGCTCCTGTAATTCAGCTAAACCGAAGACTTCAAAAGCTAAGTACCCCATTGGGGACTCTTTCTTGCCTCAGCCGATGTCAGATAAAATGAATAATTGTTTAACTTGTGGGAAACAAATACCTCATAAGGATTTCCACTCTTACTGCCTACCTTGCCTAGGCCCAGACCACAACGTCTCGGCCTGTTCTGCCTGTGCTTCCTTCAACCGACGCACTCTAAGACGTCGGTCGGAGTTTGCAGAGGAATGTTTTGGGGCTAGTTTTGCTTACAAAATGTCGTCGGAGACTCCGACTTAACATTTAATGAAGAAACGCAAGGACAAGGACCGACACCCGCAGTCCGCTGTTTCGGCTGAAACAACGGCCAGGCCTACCGCGAGTGTCTCGGTTTCAGCTGAAACCGAGTCCTTGGTACTACCGTCCACCGAAACCGTGCAACCGACAACCTTGGCCCCGGAGGCCTCTACTGTCTCGGTTGTTGAATCTCCTTTGGAATCTGGTGTCCAGGAACCTTCTGACACCATTCCCTTAGACAAAACTACACCAGCACGTGGTGCAGCCAGGCCTCCTGCATCCATGTCTATTAAGGAATTTTCTAGGGCTAAAGCTGATAAGCACTCAAAATCTATGCCTCCCAGGGTTTTCCCTCAGGGACCCACTACAGGTTCTCAGATCCTTAGTCTAGCAGAGGACCTTATTTCATTAATTAGGGGCTCTCAGCCTCATCCGGACAGGGGCTCTCAAACTTTTACAGCAAAAAGGCCCAGGGTTGAGCCCTCTGATCCCCTCTCCTCAGATGAGGCCTCTGGATGGCTCTGCCCTCTCGGACTACCAGGAGGAGGCTTTTTCGGCCTACGAGGATTCAGATGCAGAGAATCTATCCCTTCGGCCTCCCCTCCTGAAGAACTGTCTTTTGGGGAAACTTTGCACACTATGAGGGAACATTTCCAATGGCAGGGCCAGGAATTCTCTGATTCCAGGAAGAGATTAAGGACCTTCTTGCATTTGCCTCAGCATAGACCTTTGGCTATTCCCCCTGTTTTGAATGTCATTGACGATGTGTACTCTGAATCTAGCACAACCCTTGACACTCTCCCTCCGGCTCCTGCCAAACCCGATAGGTACTACAGGGTCCCGGAATCACATCTTTTCCTTTACAAGGCCCACTCTGCTGATCCAGAAACTATTTCCCAGGGCCCTAAAGGGGTTACAGCTGTCACTACAAAAAATCCACTCCCCTCTGAAAGGGAGTCTAGGGCTTTAGAGCTATGGGGTAAAAAAGTGTATACTTCTGCTACCCTTTCTATGAGGGCTTTAAACTGTCAATTTCATATGATACAGTACCAAGAATATTTGTTAGATGAATTGCATAAAAAGCTGTCTTCTCCTGAGCCCCTAGATCGCAAATCGCTTCAGGATCTGGTACATAACTCTCAACAGGTCAGCAACCATTTCTTGCAGTGTGGTTATGATGCATTGGAAGCTTCATGTAGGTCAGCTATGACAGGTGCAGTCATACGTAGGCATGCTTGGCTGAAGGAACAATCTCTGCCAGACCATGTTAAAGCAAAGCTTCTGGATGCTCCACTGGAAAAGCAAAAGTTATTTGGCTCCACTGCTCAGGAGGTCTTAAAGAAATTTGAAGAAAAGGCAAAATCTGTACAAACAGTCAAAGATTTTATGCAAGTCCAACCACCAAGATTCAGTAGAAATTGGCCTTCCAAGAAGTGGTCCTTTCCAGACACAGACATATTTCAGAGAGGCAAGAACAGGCGTGCCAGAGGTAGAGGGCAAACTAGAGGCTCCTACAGAGGACGTCAATGGCAGCCTCCCAACCAGAGAGGTAGTGCAGGGCCTACAACTGCTGCACAAGGACAGACTCAATGACTTTACCTTGACACCGCCAACCAGGGCTCAATTGAAAGCACCTTTGGGCGGAAAGCTTTCCTTATTTCAGAAAATTGGCACATTATTACAAGGGACAAATGGACACTACAAATAATAGACAAAGGATACAGGTTCCATTTCCACACATCACCGAAAAGAAAAGGCATGCCAGACCTGCCACCAAATCAAAGGGCAGAGGCTTTGAAACAAATCTCCAACTTAATGAGGATGAAAGCAATAGAAAAGGTTCCTCTCGCAGAACAAGGCCGAGGATTTTATTCCAGACTCTTCCTTGTTCCAAGAAAAGAAAAGCAATGGAGGCCTATTCTCGACTTGTCCGCACTAAATACTTATCTCATTGTGCCAAAATTCAAAATGCTGACTCTACAGCAACTCCTTCCCATGCTGGGCAAGGGGTCTTGGCTGGTAACTCTGGACCTCAAGGAGGCATACCTGCATGTCCCTATCAGACAAAGCTGCAGAAGACACCTCAGATTTCTTGCAGGTTCAGGGCATTATCAATTCTCAGCATTGCCCTTTGGCTTATCTACTGCGCCCAGAGTATTCACGAAATGCCTGACATCAGTAATTGCACACTGCAGACTTCAGGGGATGCAAATATACCCGTATCTGGACGACTGCCTTATACAAGCGGACAGCCAACAAACTTTGGTAAAACACTTGAATTATGCCATCTATCTTCTTCAGGCCTTGGGATATACAGTCAACATTCACAAGTCAAGACTTGTACCATCCCAAAGAATAACCTTTCTGGGTGCGGATCTAGACACAACCACCCAAATGGCTTTCCTCACAGAAGAAAAACAAAACCAACTACCAGATTACTTCACAAACCTGTCAAGACAAACTCAGCTGACTGCAAGAAAAATCCTGCAGGCCCTGGGTTACATGGCTTCTTGCATTCTTCTGATTCCTCAAGCAAGGCTACATATGAGGAAACTCCAATGGTACACAAGGAGTTTATGGACTCAGCACAGTCACAGCTTGGAAACTTTGATACCACTCATCCCATGCCTTCAAAGGGAATTTCTGTGGTGGGCCCAAGCAAGCCAGTCAAACAGGGATTTGCCCTTCAGCAAACCAATAGCCAGCCAAACCACTACAACGGACGCTTCAGACCACGGATGAGGAGCGCACATGGAAGGAAGATGCATTCAAGGGCTATGGTCACAAAAAAGAGCTACGCATGCACATAAACCAAAAGGAAATGCTGGCAGTGATACATGCAATCGAGGCCTTCAAGTTATTTCTACATCAAGACCACCTACTAATAAGGACAGACAACACTACAGTTATGTGGTACATAAACAAGCAAGGAGGCACCCATTCCTACCCTCTTTGCAGACTGGCAATGAATCTATGGGAACTTTCCTTGACTCTCAATATACAGCTGCAATCCCAGTTTGTACCAGGAAAGGACAATATACTGGCGGACAGCTTAAGCAGGAACATCATGGATGCACACGAATGGATGCTCCACCCAGACATCTTCCATCAGATAACACAATCATGGGGGAGACCGGACATAGACCTCTTTGCCTCCCCCACACAATCATCAGTTGGAGAAATTCTGCTCAAGGACATACCACCCACAAGCTTGGAAAGTGGACGCCCTCTCTTTCAGCTGGAGAACTCTAACAGTATATGCATTCCCACCTCTTCCATTAATGACCAGGGTCTTACTGAAGATCAGGGCAGAGCAGCCAAGAGTGATACTGATAGCTCCGGACTGGCCAGGGCAGCACTGGTACCCATTGTTAAAGAGCATGTCACAGACAAAACCATGGCTTCTGCCACAATGGCCGCTTCTCCTCACACAGCACAATTACAAAACTCTGCATTCCAACCTGAAAACATTACAACTAGCTGCCTGGAAAATACCTTGACTCACCACCAGGACAAGCTATCCAAGAGAGTGAAAGATATCATCATGGAAGCACGCAGGCCTTCCACAAGAAAGGCATACTCAGCAAAATGGAAAAGATATCACACCTGGAGCACCTCAAAGGGCCTGGATGCAACAGTTATGAACATGGCACATATCCTGGAATACTTGGCAGAAATGCTCCACAATGGCCTGTCTTACTCTTCCATTAAAATTCATGCTTCAGCAATTTCAGCAGAGTACAATACTGATCCACCTGTCTTCTCTCATCCTCTGCTAAGACAGTTTTTAAGGGGAATTAAAAACATCAATCCTCCAAGGAAACCACCAGTGCCTACTTGGGACCTTAACTTTGTGTTGGAAAAACTAACACTGCCTCCCTTTGAACCAGCAGCATCTGCAGAACTACAGTTCCTCTCTTGGAAGACTGCTTTCCTTCTGGCCATAACCTCAGCAAGAAGAGTATCTGAGTTACAGGCCCTCATGGCAGTACAACCATTTCTTATTTTTCATCAAGACAGAGTCTCATTGAGAACCAATCCTTCATTTATGCCAAAGGTAGTATCTAGGGTCTCATTAAACCAAGCTATTCACCTACCTACCTTCTTTCCAAATCCACAAAACAAAGGGGAAAAGCTTCTGCACACCCTGGACATACACAGGCAGTTGCGCTACTACTTGGACAGAACAAAAAATTACAGAAAAACTGACCAGTTGTTTGTAGCATATGCTGCTGGTGCACAAGGAAAAGCAATTTCAAAACAGACAATTTCAAAATGGATAGGGAATTGCATTCGTTTCTGTTACTCCTTTCATGGAAAAACTGTGCCAGCTAACATTAGACCTCATTCGACCAGAGCCACAGCCACTTCCACAGCCTTCTTAAGAGGGGTGGCTACCAAGGACATTTTAGAAGCTGCTACATGGAGCTCCGTGCATACATTTTCCAAGCATTACAACTTACCTTTATATTCCAGATCCAGAGCAGGCTTTGCTACGGCAGTCCTGCAGGGCATTTTAGCTACACCATCCTTTACATAGATCCACCACCCCCAGATTGGCTATGGTATTCTACCCATATGTGATGACTGCAGATGCATCCTTGAAGGACATAGTACAGTTTTGTACCTACCATAAATGTAGATGTCCGATAGGTATGCATCTGCAGTCAGGTTTACCCTCCCTCCTTCCCCTCTGTGGTATTTCTTGGGTGCATTCCCCTCTCATAGCTAGCTGGGGTTATCTATTATGGTGTATTTGTTTTTATATATGTATATATTTTTGTGCATGTTTGGAATTTATTGCATTTCTCCAAATTTAGCCTTCTTTAGAGGGCACCTGGCATCTGGGGCAAGAAAAACTGAGGAAGATGGTGTCGGCTGATGCTTTTATACCCCAGGCGCACTGACGTCGGGGAAGGGGCGACATCAGCCGACACCGGACCCAGACTTTGGAATCCGGCCGACCGAAGGGCTGCCTGAGGCAGGACAACCCATATGTGATGACTGCAGATGCATACCTATCGGACATCTACATTTATGGTAGGTACAAAACTGTACTTTTCCCTCCCTCCTTCCCCTCTTGGTAAAGGCCTAGGGGCTAACCCCTCCTCATACAACCTGATTGGGTTATCCTTCTATGGTATATTTGCTTGCAACTACTTATTTTTGATTATATTGCATTGCATGAATATATATATATAATTTATGTATTGCCTTCCTTCTGGGGCACCTGACATCTGGGGCAAGAAAGACTGAAGAAAATGGCGTCGGCTGTGTCTTATATACCCCTGTCGCACTGACGTCAGGAAAGAAAGTGACAACAACCGACGCCGGACCTAGACTTTGGAATTCGGCCGACTGAGGACCCGCCTGACGGCAGAAAACCCATCTGTGATTACTGCAGCTATATTAGCACTCGAACATCTACATTTATGGTAGGTACAAAACTGTACTTTTCTGAGATCTCTGGGTTTCATGACTTTCACCGTTCTGATGTCCCCCCTGGTCAATCTCCACATGAGGAAGTTCCAGTGGTTTCTGAAGTCAGTGTGGCTTCAACATGCGCATCCTCTATAGACTTTACAGTTCCTCATCTTCCTTGTCTCAAGAAGGAACTTCTGTGGTGGATTCAGCAGTTGTCTCTGAATCCAGGGCTCCTGTCTCGTCCCTCTCTTCCCTCTCAGGATCTGTTCTCTTCAGATGTGGGATCGGGAGCAACTTTTAGTTCCCTGAAGATACAGGGAGTGTGGTCGCCTCGTCAGCAGAAGGAGAACATCATCGTCAAAGAGATGATAGCTCTTATGCTGGTTCCTCAGGCTTTTCATCATCTTTTCTCTCTGGGGCCTCTCAAGGTATTCACAGACAATACCGCAGTTATGTGGTATATCAATAAATGGGGAGAACAAGATCTTACCCTGTTTGCTGGCTGGCACTTCTGGTATGGGATCTGGCTGTCATGTCAAGTGACTCTTCAGGCAGTTTATACTCCTTCAGATCAGAACATTGTGGCAGACACTCTGAGCAAGTCCTTTACTTAATCCAATGAATGGATGCTTCACAGGGATGCATTTCTGGACATTGTTCATCAGTGGGGTACTCCTCAAGTAGATCTCTTTGCTTCTCCTCTGAACAATCAACTTCCTCTGTTTTGTGCCAGAGTCCAGATCCTCTGATGTGGAAGGTGGACACCATCTCATTTTCTTGGAAGGGGATGTTTCTTTATGCAGTCCCTCCCCTTCCTGTCATTCCGAAAGTCCTGTACAAGATTCAACAGAATGCTCCCAAAATCTTGTTGGTGACTCCCTTTTAGCTGCGACAGCACTGATTCACTCTACTTCTACATCTAGCCAAGGGCAATCATCACAAGTTACCTCACAGGGTGGATCTACTCACACAAGACAAGGGATCTCTCATCCATCTCCACCTGTCCACACTTCAGCTGACACTGTGGGTGATAGGGTTTTGATTCCCCATAGACACCTTTTTTCTAAACACCTGCAGCAGGTCCTGCAGGAGGCCAAGAAACCTACTACTAGGAAATCCTTCTTATCTTAATGGAAGAGGTTTTCTATTCAGTGTCTCTCTCTTAATTTGGACCCACTTAGTGTGGATGTTCCTTTGGCTGTCTCTTATAAGTGTGAGTTGCTGAATGCTGGTTTGGTTTGTTCTTCTATTAAGGGCCACTTATCAGCTCTTTCTGCTTGTCTGCCTTTAACTCCTCCTTTAGCTTCTACATTTGAGGTTAAACAATTTCTTAAAGGTGTCCTGGGATCTTAATTTTGTTCTGGAGAAATTGACTTCTGGCTCTTTTTGAGCCTGCTGTTTCAGCTTCCTTGCAACATTGTTCTTGGAAGATAGTTTTGTTAGCTCTTACTTGGGCCAGACGGGTGTCTGCGTTTCAAGCCCTTATGGCTTGTCTTCCTTTTTTGATATTCCGTGAGGACAAGGGTGTCCTTGTGTACTAATCCTTCTTTTATGCCTAAGGTGGTAAATGTGTTGTCACTTAATCAGGCTATTAATTTGCCTACTTTTTTCCCCCTCTCTGCAATCTGACAGTGAGTGGGTGCTGCATACTTTGGACGTGCATAGACAGCTCCGAATTTATTTGGGTAAGACTAAAGCTATCAGAAAATCTGATCAGTTGTTTGCTTTCATTCTAAGTCTTTAGGATTGTCTGTTTCAAAGCAAACTATTTCTACTTGGGTTTCAAAGGCTATTTCTTTTTGATACACTTTTCATGGCAAGAGCCTTTCTTCTTCTGTAAAAGCTCATTCTACTAGAGCTGTGGCTTCTTCTGGTGCTTTTTTCAAGGAATTAAACACTAATTCTATTCTCAGAGCATCTACCTGGACTTTTGTGCATATTTTTACCAAACACTATAAGTTGGGTGGTATCTCCAGAGCTAGAGCTGGTTTTGCTAATGCCATTCTTCATGGCTTCTTAGAGGGCTCTGCTGCTGCTTCCTCCTCCCAAGTTTCTTCTTGGGCTTTGGCACTCTCCCATAAGTGATGAATACTGCAGTGGTGAATATAAGGACATAGTACAGTTGTGTAAAATCTTACCATAACGGTAGATGTCCTTGCCTTCACTGCTGCAGTATCCACTCCCTCCCTCTCTCCCTCCATCCCCCTAGTCTTTTTCTTTCCTGGATGTGCAGGTTCTCTTTGGTTTTCCTTGGACTAGTGTTCCTACTGGAGCAATCAGTTCTGAGGATGGTACACCTGGATGTCACCTTTATGCCCTACAATATTGAGCATACCTTAAAGGAATGGTAGGCTTTGGTAGACTGGCTGGATGTCGGGCTTCCACGGTGGGGAATCCCATAAGTGATGAATATGCAGCAGTGAAGGCAAGAACATCTACTGTTATGGTAAGATTTTACACAACTGTACTTCCCCAAGCTGTCCAGCAACAACTATGTCAATATCTGTTTTACAACACAAAGTATAATTAAATTGAGCAGTGCATTTTAACAGGTCAAACCTTTTGAGCAATGTATTTACTCTGTGTGTGTGTGTGTGTGTGTGTGTGTGTGTGTGTGTGTGTGTGTGTGTATATATATATATATATATATATATATATACATATATATATATATATATATATATATATATACATATATACATATACACGCATATATGTATGTTTGCATGTATGCAGTCATAAAGGACAACTGGTGAATGCCCATTTCATTGAAACACTATTTAATTGAATTCCTTATAATCAAAGCATCATGTATTCAGACCCACCCAAGGATAAGTTTCAAGAAGAGATTTTTTCAGAGCCAAGCCGTTATGCAGGCAGCAGGTCTCTCTGTAAGCCAAGGAGAATAAAACTGATAATTTTTTTTCTGATATACAGTTTGCAGTCAAAGAGCAACATATAGTCTGTACACACAACCCTTATTTTAATATGCTAACTCCATCATCACACAGCTGTGGATTGAGAATACTACACATACTGAATCACAAATAGAAACTGTACCAGCAGCAGTTATGTATAGTTAACTCTACTAACCAGTTAAAATTTCCTATTAATATTTCTGCTTCTGTATTACAGAACTGTGTGTAAGTATGGCACATGCAAACAATGGACTTATATATTTAAAACCCATTTGTCTTGGGTAATGAGTTCCCAGTTTTTTGCATGCAGGGCGAGCTTTCCTCCTAAAGGAGCAGGCAGTTGAGCAGGGCTTGGAAGGGTTAAGGTTAAGTCATTGTGACATTTTTCCATAGGGGGGTGTCTTACTACTTCCTGCTTTGGAAGTGGGAGTCCCCCACTGCTTAGGCCTGTGCATAGCCTGAGACTGCAACCTAGGTGGTCTGCTGTTCTGGGTTTGGACTGACGAGGCCTGGAAGAGACTGGAAAGGACCAATTCTATGAAGGCCAGTGCCTACTAAATCTGGGAGGCTGCACTTGCAGGAAATCTTTAACAGTTTGCATTGACTTAGCTTTTTCTCCATCTTTTTGAGGACGACTTCTGCTTTGTTGCCAAACAGGTGGTCTTGATTTAAGGGAGTATCCAGTAATTTAGCTTTAACATGATCTGGCAAGTTTTGCTCCTTAAGCCAAGCATGCCTTCTAAGTACTGACCCGTTGACAGCAGCCCTGCAAGATGCGTCTAAAGAATCAAAACCACATTGCAAAGTATGTTTACCAACTTGTTCAGCAGAATGCATTAAATCCTGTAATTCTTTGTGTTCAGCACAGTCAGGAATCAACATAATTTCCTGTTTAAGTAGTCCCATAATATGCTTCTGGTATTTTAACATATGAAACTGGCAATTTAAAGCCCTAATGGCAAAAGTAGAAGTGTATACCTTCTTACCCCGTCTGTCCAAGGCTCTAGAGTCTCTATCAGAAGGGGTAGGATTTTCGGGAGCAGTAACCTTAATGCCCTTTGGATCTTGGGAAATGAACTCTGGATCTGCAGTAGGATTCTTGAAGAGGAACTTGTGAGAGTCTGTTACTCTGTAATACCTGTCAGGTTTTCTGGGAGCTTGAAGTAAAGTGTCTGGGGGACAGGCTAGATTCCATGAAAGCATCATCTACAATGTCCAGAACAGGAGGGATAGCTAAAGGCCTGTGTTGAGGAAGGAGTAAGAATTCCCTAAGCCTCTTTTTGGAGTCAGAGTAATCCTGGCTTTCCCAGCAGAAATGCTCCCTAAGAGTGTGCAAGGTTTCACCAAAAGAAAAATCTTCTGGAGGGGAAGCAGAGGGAATGGAATTCTATCAATCAGAATCCTCATAGGTAGATAAGGGCAAATCCTGGTAATCAGAAGAAACAGAAATATCAGAATCCTGATCAGAAGAATCAGAAGGAAAATCAGTTCTAGGTCCCTTAGAGGGGGAAGGCTGACTTCCCCTAATTAAAGTAATAAGGTCTTCAGCCATTCTAAGCATTTGTTTTTTAGGCATATGGGCCTGACCATGTGGTTTGGACATCGGTTTTCTAGGTGTGGGTCAAGTTTTAGGCCTGGATGAAGAAGATGGCGTTGGTTTAAAATACAAGTCTGTAGGCCTGAATACACCCTCAGAAGCCGGTGCCTGCACAGCGGCTCCAGACCCATCCAAGGTAGAGACATCCACAGGTTCCATAGTCGAAGAAGCATCTCTCAGCATACTGGACTCTGAATGGGTCTCAGTAGAGGTCTGCGAATCTAAAGTACCGGGTATCAGGGGCTGCGAAAGCGCCTCACTGAGTACCGGCGGACTGGCGACTAGCTTAACGGAAGAGTCGTTTGCAGTTTTGGACCTATGCAGTCTGTCTCTGTATTTCTCCTTAAGTTTTTTCAGAATATTGGTAGTCGGATGGCTTACCGAAGCCATTTCTAGATAGTTATACAGAGTACCAAAATAATTTGCTGCAAAAATAGACCGACGACGAATAGTTCGGGGGTTGAATAAGGCACAAAACTGACAGCGAGGGACGTTGTGGTCTGGGCCTAAGCAAAGAATGCAGTACTAATGAAAATCTTTGAGGTATTTGTTTTGCACAGGTAAGACGATTGTTAACTTTTACTGACATTGGTTAAGAGCAAGTAAAAGGATCCCCAAGCTTTTTTGAAACCTTCGGTTCTGAAACTCGAAAATGAAAATTTCAGGAATCAGGCGACCAGCACTTGTGAACTGCTTCTGCTTCGGGCACCACGCAGCAAGAAAGACTGATGTAATGGCGTTGGCTGCATGTTTTATACCCCTGACGTCATGGAAGAAGAGATGGCATCCGACGCAGGAATCCAAGACTATGGTATTCAGACTGGCTGAGAGCTACCTGCAGGCAGATAACCCAAATGTAATGACTGAAACAGTGAAACACGAAGAACATCTGACTTACATGTCAGGCATCTACTCAGCCATAGAAGTGGTCTATGCCCCCACTGATACCCCAGCGAGTAAGGCATTTCTATTAAGGTCATAACCTCTCCCCTAGTGGCTGACCTGACTCCTCACTCCTTCCTCCCAGGAAGGGCAAACCTGCTGGTGCCTGATCTGGTTATTTAAACTCTGGTTATCCGGACAGTAGTCAAGGGTTTACTCCTCTACATCTCATGCTGATTTCTAAAAATCCTACTCTGATGATTCTACTGACATACTTTTGCAAAAAATGTGACTGTCATTAATGACTGTTCAATAATTCTGAGTCTGATATACCACTATACAGGAGATCGTGGAAAGTTATTGAAACTACTTAAATATTATAGGTCTGTGTAGAAACATCCAAATATATGTTTTAGCAGGTAACTTTAAAATATATAAGTTGTGCATGACAATATATAAATAAATATTATATAATCCAAGGAGACACTGGATGCAGGATCTCCATAAAACACGGGCTGATTTTTTATAAAGTCACAGAAAAAGTAAAACTTAATAAGCCACTTGACACAAAATACAAACAAAATAGTACTTTTGATTATTTCTGCATCAAACAATATTGCAGACTCTCACGCATATCCCAAGTACAGGCTCTCTTTAAAAAAAAAATTGGCAAGATGAAGGCCTCATCTAGGCCCAGACGCAGCTTTAAATTCCAGACCCCCTCCCAACACCAACGTATAATCTTCTCACACTCCATAGTTCCACAGTCTTCCAGACCAATACCAGCTTACCCATTCTGAATCTCACACTTGTGACGTGTCCCCACTGTGGCCAGTAATCAAGGAGCCTGAATCCTCAACACTGACACTGGAGAGGGATGTTCACTTGGATTACAAATGGATACACTCTGTATTTCCAGATGCAGACCTGTCTGCATCAAGCACAATTTCCCTTAAGAGTGCACAGGAAACACATTCAGCCTGGGCTCTGGGTTTCTCTATCTGTCTCCCTCCAGTTCCGCAATAAGACTCCCCACTGGCACAGCTGTAGGGTTAGGTCCTCAACCAAATGTCCAAGCCAAGTCCTCCAGCAACCTCTCTGTGAAACGAGTGCTTCGTGTCCCTGGTCCAAGTAGCTGACACACACACTCTGAGATTTAATTTACACACACACACGCACACACACACACACACACACACACTTGGACCAGGCTGACACAGATTACCCACTCTACAAACTTTGCCCAGACTGTAAGGTAGTTTCACTGCCACCAGTCAGTTATTATAAGGCTCTTCAAAGGGTATCCAGTTATACTGAATTAAGTTAATATTAATACAAATGGTAATGTTGACCAAACAGCAAGGCTTTCAGACGTGGCCAGAGTTATCACCAAATAAATATATACAAATACTCTCAAAACTTAATTTTCTAAAAAGAACCAGTCACAATGAAGACTTTAAACATATTTAATTCTTCTTTCTGCTTTTCCCGGTTAGGGGTCACCACAGCAGATCATCTGTCCGCTCATGATTGACAGTGGAGTTTTACGGTGCCGAGTTGCCAGCCCGGCACCCAGCCTTCCACAGAAGGTACACACACACGCACACCTAGGGCCAATTTAGAGTGTCCAATCCACCTACTGCATGTCTTTGAGATGTGGGAGGAAACCCACGCGACCATATAATAAATAATAAAATGACATGAAAACAGTATCTATTTACAGTAAACACTAGAGTTTCAGACACAGGAAATAATTGAAAATAACACAGCTGTAAAGAGTCACACACTTACAGAAAAATAATACTTGACTATTCTCACAATATTTTCCTGACTAATCTAATGAATTACTGTTCCTACTTACTGAATAGAGCAAGGCAAGATAATGTGGGTGAGTGGTCCTTGTTGTCAGATCCAAGACAGAATAAAGAATGCCGACAGCAATCTCCTACTGATATCCAAGTATTATTTCTGGCTTGCAGAATTACATCACAAACATCTGGTCATCTGACTCTGTTTCCCATGCTATCACCAACACTAGAAGCTGCCAGGAGTTTAGCACCTACATGTCAATAATAAACACACAAGAGCATTGCTCAGATGTGGTGCAGCTGCTGGAAGTCATAAAACCATTCCACTCTTCCTACAGGAGCTATAACCTATTCTCTAGCACAGTCATTTCGTCTCTGGCTCCATTCAAACTGTGAGATAACATTTCCATGGCTTAACCCATAAAGTAATTTAATTTCAAGAATATTTTTTCAAAGTTAGGTGGATTAACCTCTTTCCTTCCAGTGTATGCTGTTACAATGTATACATTTAATTCAGTTACAATAATATATGTACATTTATTTTCTTTCCAGAACGGCACACTGCATACATTTTACCACAAGCAAACCTCACAAATGCATCTTCAGCACAAGCATCTGTACAAATCAACTTGATATACAAATGACATATAACTATTTACAAAATTCCAGCTAGCTGTGATGGCATATGTTACACATCCAATGCCCCACTTCTCCTGGCATGGCTGGCAGTACCTCCTACTGTCACAAGGCTGAAAAACAAACCATGATTCTAGCCCTCCACATTACTTCCTTTATATAAATGTACTTGGCTATCATTACATTGTTAAGCTGACTATTGAATACAGCTTGGCAGACTAACTGTTATGAGAGTATACCCACACTCTACACTGCAACACATTTAAAAGCACATTCCACATTTTCTTCACTCAGCCTGTCAAAATACCTCCATCTCAGCACAACACCAAAGGTTTTGGACTCACAGTGATGAATTGTGTGCCCATAACATGCCATCAGCCTTTCAACTGCTTGACCGGGCCTGTGGGTCACTGTATATTGAACTGGCTGGAAGGATACTGCTCACTGGAACAACTACATACTGCCATCAGCCTGATTACTTAAGCATTATAATGGGGCATGATCTACTGCCAGGTGTCTGCCTAACAAGTAATACTTCACTGCACAGAAGGCTCTCTTTCTTAATAAATATTTTTATTCAAGGGCTAAGTATTTCCTTACTATATTACTCAACCTCCTGCTATAACACATCTGATGATCCTCAGCTTGAATGTCTTGAGACAGAAGTTTTCCCACACATACATCTGACGAGTTGGTGTAGTGGGTAAACCTTTTAGTATCCTTTTTCGTACCCCCTTAGCTCTCTCTGGCCTCTCTCTCTCAGATTCTGACAAATATGGATGGACAATTTCCTACATTTTCTCCTGCCAGTCTGGTAGATATGGGCATCCTGAGGCAGTGTAGCAACTGCCTCATCTATACGGACAACCCTGTACTACTACCACCTAGGAACACAATTTGTGAGAGATACAATTACATTAAGAACCTAGAGTCAACACTCTCTCCCACACAAGCCAGTACATCTGGCACCGAGAAGATTGTAAACACAAACACCACACCTCAAACACCACCCACACCTACACAACACACATCCACATAAGCGGAGGTCCTCAACAAAAACATACTCAAACAAAAGAGACCTCTGAGGCAAAAACACATGCGAACTCCACTGCCCACCACACCACATATAGTCCATACACCTGTGTCTCACATCCACTAAGGCCTAAACATAAACCCAACATATTAATCAAAGGAGACTCCATTGTGAGACACACAGATGTGCCTCTCACCAGGATAAGGAGAAAGTCACTGTTAGTTGTTTGTTAGGTGCCAGAATCCGCCATATCACCCACGCACTCAAGTCTCTCAACAACAGGTACTGTTATGACTCTGTCATAGTCCATGTTGGTGTGAACGTACATCCCTGGACTATATGAAGAGAGATGTGATCAAGTTCCCTGAATACGTGTCCCATGCAGGTATGTTCCTAGCCTTAAGCAGCATTCTACCATCACCCAGAGTGATGCCTCATTACAAACAGAAAATGAGTTATCTTAACAATTGGCTTTGTTTCTGGTATCATTCCAAGGGGATCTTGTACCTGACAGTCTGGGAAGACATGACTGACAAACCACCATGCTTTGCCAGAGATGGCCTGCATCTGTCTCCCTTGGGCTACAGGCTTCTGGCAAAGGCTCTTACCTCCCCACAGTGCATTTTTTAGGCAATGCCATGAGGTCAAAACTACCAACATGAACATTTCATCAAAACGCAAATTAAAGGTCATGCTGCCAAATGCTAGGAATCTAAACATGAAACTGCACTCATTCCAAGCATTTATTACCCTGGAAGATGCTGACATTCGTGCAGTCACAGAAACCTGGTTCAAAGCTGCGGAGAGCACCCCAGCCATACCAGGTTACTCATCCTACCATACATTAGACGCCACACCATGGACAGCAAAGCAAAAGGAGGTGGAGTTGCATTATATATAAAAGACATACACACCTCCAGGCTGGTCAAACAGTATGACACAGAGGAGACACTCCAGGTGCAGTTAACCATTGACAAGATCCCTATTCAAATCATAGCTTGCTGCAGGCCCCCAACTTTGACTCAAGATGCCCACTCCACCTATCTGGACCTCTTCGAATGTATCAAGATTCAACCCTTTACCTGGATCCTGGGCGACTTTAACTATCCAAACACAGATTGGAAGAAGTACTCATGCCAGAACAAATTCTCAGAGATTCCTTGATTTCGTCAATGCAAATGCCTTGAACCAGCTGGTCGACATCCCCACAATAGGTGAAAATATCTTGGACTTGGTATTAACAAACATGAGTAATCACTGCAGCATCTCAACAGTGTCATCCTCCCTGGTAAGATCCAACCACAAAGTGGTCACTTTCTAAGTCACTATCTCCCACAACCCCCCCCCCCCACCCCCCACCCACGGTCAAAAAACTTCTCCAAAGCAGATTACAACCTCCTAAGGGAAGGTATAAACAGTTTCACAACCCCCTCCCCAGGAACCGGCATACATGGCCAAACCTACACCAAAGTACTACACAAGCATTTATATAGCTGCATGGAATCATGAATACCAGACAGGACAAAATCCTCCTCCTCTAGGAAAAGTAAACCTGTCTGGTGGACATCTGCAACAAAGAAACTCTATAATAAAAGGAAAAAAAATGATGTCCAGGCCCAAGAAGGAGCAGGTGTCTAATTGGAAGTAATCTCTCCTTAGCCTGAACAAGCAAATAAGATTAGCACTAGTGAAATCCTCCAAAGCAAACTTAGAGTCCAAACTGGCCGATCTACTAAAGACAATCATAAGGCCTTCTTCACATATGTCCGCAATCTCAAAGAAAGCACTCAGATCTGCTCAGAACCGGTGGTCAAGGACACCACATACACAAACACCGTAGATACAGCCTACCTGCTGGCATACAGGTTCAGTGAAAACTTCACCCCTTTGTCCACCCATCAGTAAATCAGGACATCCCTAGCACTTGCCCCCTCCCCTTATCTCTAGGAAGCAAATAATCACTGCCCTCTCAAAGGCAAAAAATGCAGCCTCCATGGGACCCGATAACATCCCAGGCTGCATTCTACATGAACTCAGGCAGGAACCTGCAGCACCATTAGGCACCCTAGTCAACCAAAGCCTGAGTACCAGCTTTGTCCCAGCTGAGTGGAGGACTGCCACTGTCATCCCTTTGCACAAAGGTGGAGAGTCCACCGATCCAGGAAATTATAGACCCATCAGCATAACTAGCCTGATCTGCAAGGCCATGCTGCAGATTAGCATGGACTTCATTAACAAGGACATTGACAACCTCCAAACACTCAATCCAACACAGTTTGGTTTCATCAGGGGTAGGTCATGCCTGTTAAATTTGGTCGACGTATTTGAGACTGTCACCAAAGCCATGGAAGAGGGGAAGATGGTGCACACCACCTACACTGACATGGCCAAAGTCTTCAATACTATTTCTCACTTGAGTATAATAGATAAACTCTCTCAACTGGGCATCAATCCGTATGTTACCAGATGGGTAAGCAGACTGGCTTACTGATAGAAACCACTTTGTCAAAATAGGTGAAGCTACCTGAAGCAGTAGACCTGTAACGAGTGGTGTACCCTAGGGATCGGTCTTGGGGCCTCTGTTGTTTGGGATATACTTTTCTAAGGTGCAGGCTAAAACAAGTGGGCTATGGCTGACCAAGTTTGCCGATGACTGCAAACTGGACACTGTCATCAATTGTCCTAGTGATGCGGACATCCTCCAAGAGGGTCTCACCCAAAGAAATGACTGGTGCCAGAAACATGGCCTCAAACTTAATGCCAAAAATGCATCATCATCCCCTTTGGGGAGAGTGACGTCCCCACAAATGATCACATTAATAACAAGGTCCTAAGCACGCAGTCAGTCGTGATGGACTTGGGCACCCACATTGATAGCAAACTGACTTTTGGCCACCATATTGCCTCCGTTGTACGGAAGGCTTTCTACATGGCCCACCTCATTAGAAAGGGTAGCTCATCCAGGGGCAAGGAGGTCATAACATCCCTGTATTCTTCCCTTATAAGACCCATTATTAAGTAGAATACCCATTTTGGCATGTACCGCAACAAAGCACATGCAGCAGCTGGAGAAACCACTTGAGGTTCCTCACCAGGAGACTCCAGGGCCTAAAACATCTACCCTACACAGATAGGCTAAAGGCCCTGTCCCTCTAATCAGTCTCATGCAGACTCCTCAGAGGTAAACTCTGTCTGGCATACAAAGCAATCTCAGGGCCAGTCTTGATGAGACTGCTGCATATTCAAACGTCAAGCTCCACTCGAGTAACCCACACTCGCAACCTCAACCTGGTCTGTGACATCAATAGGACTTGTTGGCGGGACAGATTTGTGTCCCAGAGAATCCCCATTCTGTGGAATAGACTCCCTCTCCACATCAAGCAGAATACCTCATTAATGTTTTTAAGCGCAACCTAGATAACTGGATGGGGAACAGAAAATACACCCCTGGGATTCCACCTATGTCCCTACTGGATAGGGGCATTGGGTTCTGACTTGTCAGAATATGGGCTAAATTCTTGGCTAGGCTTGTAAGGGCCTCAGGGCCAGTAGCCTAGTAACTTCCTATGATCCTATGAAAATCAGGAGTCACTAACAAAGGTTTAGAACATGGGATCTTTTTAGTTCATTAAATGCTCTGTTAGCCTCAATAGACCACTGTACCTTGACAGGGTCTTCTCTTCTGAAGAAATCTGTCAAATAGCAAGCAACAGTTGCAGAATTCGGGTACAAACTTTCTGTAGTACCCATCTAGTCTAAGAAAACCTTCTGCCTGTTTTTTTAGTAAAGTATACAGACCACTTTTTCAAGGCCTCTATTTTTTTTTCTACTTGTGGTCATAAAAACCTTTTTCCTAAAATATATTCCATATACGCGTCTTCTACCATGCCCAATTTAATTTTCTTAGCATTCACAATCAAGCTCTCCTGTCTTATAGAATCTGACAAAGCTTCCATGTTTGGTACGCAAGACTCTCAGTAAAGCATGAGCTCTACACATTCAAAGTCTTCCAAGCAAGCTACAATTCTCCCATTCTGAACTTCCACTTCAGAAGCAAACTTCCTGATTCTAGCACTAATGGCTATTTACTTTAATACCAGTATAACTGGCAATCAGTTCCTTATTCAGCTGTCTAATACACAGCACACACCTAACTGCTGTGAAAATATTCTCACACTTCATAATGCAATGCACTTAAAAGCACATTACACATTTTCTTCACTCAATATGTCTACTAACCCCTCATTCTCTATTGGTATCTGACTATCTGTGTAATACATATATTATAGGACTGCATCTACCTCTACAGCCTTTCTCAGAGGAGTCCTTACCAGGGACATCCTAGTAGCTGCTACCTGGAGCTCTGTACATACCTTCACCAAGCATTACCACATGCCTATTTTTTTCTAAATCCAGAGCTGGTTTTGCCACTGCAGTCTTGCAGGGCTTAATAGCTGGTCCTAATGCTCTCTAAATTCCTCCTCCCTTCCTTAGCTTTGAGAATCAACCCAAATGTAATGACTGCAACAGTGAAACACGAAGAACATAGTACAGTTGTGTACACTTACCATAAATGTAGATGTTAGAGTGTATTCACTGTTGCAGTCCTGGTTACCCTCCCCTCCAGCCCACTGACTTCTCTTGGCTTTACCTTTCCTTCTTGTTTGGTGTATTTAAGCTTTCTGGTGTATTTACTTTTTGATGGAGGTGTAAAATAACATAGAATTGCTTCCCATTGTGGGGGCACCTGACATCTGGGGCAAGAAAAACTGATGTAATGGCGTCTGCTACATGTTTTATACCCCTGACGACCTGACATCATGGAAGAAGAGACAGCATCCGATGCAGGAATCCAAGACTCTGGTATTCAGGCTGGCTGAGGGCTACCTGCAGGCAGATAACCCAAATGTAATGACTGCAACAGTGAATACACTCGAACATCTACATTTATGGTAAGTGTACACAACTGTACTTTCTCTCCCTTGTACTAAGAAATATCCTCATGAGACATTGATGGAGGTTTGGTGGTCGACAGACTTGAAAGCAGAAAGGATAGTGAAAAATGTGTATGATGTCTTTCTAGGGTACAGTCCATTATTCAGTTTTATCATGGAAACCTTGACATCTTTTACAAAATATGTCTCAGTGTTTGTGTTCACTTCGTTGCTTTATCAGAACAGTCTGTCCTTAGAGTCTGTCTTTTTAAATCTGCATGTCTCATCATTCTGTATTTTCTACTTTTTAAAAAAGAAAATTATTTTGTATTTCTTTTTAAAGTCTATTTTCCTTATGAATTCTTCAGGCTCATAGATTCATACGAATATACTAGGCTAATGACCCCCAGGGTCTTTATAAGCCTATCCATGTAATCCAACCCAATTGTATTCCTGTGTGTCATGGACATTTATTAGGAGGGGGTGTGTTAAGAAGTTTCTAGAGGTTATGTAGGATGGTTGGGGGGGTGTTAGTTTTGGCGTCACTGTCTGCCTCTGAGACACTTGGGCCAAGTGCAAGGTGAATTTCCAATTTCCCATCCATTGGTCAAGATTATGCTTAATTAGGGTTAGGGATGAACTTGGTTCAGATGGATGGAGAGCCTATTTCAGAGCATAGGGATCCTCTGAGACACTTATCTGCCTCATCAGCGTGTCTTGTTTATGTCACAAGCAAAATTTAATTCCTTGGAGCTAGTGGTTGTGATGATGATCATTGCGCAGATATGCAAAAATTACATCAGCGCTGGATCCAAGGATGCCTTGTATGCCAGGCATAAAACACCTCTCAGTAACCTGTAGGAGGCAGAGTGCAGAGATAGGGCTTTAAGGAAACCCGTGCTGGACAATGTGTTTGTACCCTGTATTCTTCTAAGTAACATTTGTCGCCGTTTCAGCTGTTGCATATGTCTGATCAGGTACATACTGAAGGGGACCTAAATGTCATGCCCTTATTTATAAGTTAAACAAAGTAAAATGCACCTTGGTGCACTAAATGCAGCTTTTACCAATGTAAACTACTGTGTGTAAACAAAGTAAAGCTGTGCCACCACGGCGGAGGTTAAAGTTAAAAGCTACTTTAATAGACTCAAACAGTAAAATCTGTAAAAACTGTAAAAACTCAGAGTGAAAGTAAATACTGTTGAGTTTTTATAGATTTTATTGTTTGAGTCTATTAAACTAGCTTTTAATTTTAACCTCCACTGTTGTGGCATGCATTACTTTGCTTACACACTTATTTATAAATTGGATGACACAGAATAATTTTCTTACTACTTGGCCAAAAGTTGGTCACAGGCCAGATTACTGTCTACATATGTTCCCATGTTCCTGATTACTGGGTCAACTGTTTGGGGTGTCTTATTGATGGAGTAATTATCTTGGGTGGTAGTTTTCCCAAAAGGCACTATAAGTCATTTCTCGGCATTGAGTTTTAGCCCGTGAATTTAACACCAGTCATTTGTCTGTGTTAGACCCTGTTGTAAGATGTTTGAGTCTTGGGGGAATCTTTGATCGCTCCCAGTTTGCAGCCATCTGTGAACTTAATAAACCAAAGACCCTTAATGTTAGCCTTTACCTCTGAAACATAGCTGACAAATAAGAACGATCCCAGAACCAAGGTATCCTGTTGCGGACCGGTCTATTAATGAAGGTGCTATCACCAATCCTGACTTCCTGGGCCCTGTCTGTCAGCCAACTGCCAATCCAGTGAGTTATGTAGAGGTTTATGCTGAGTTTGGTGAGTTTGTCAACTATGCCTGAGTGAAGTGTTGTACCTAAAGCCGTAGCCCAGTCCAGATACAGTATGCACCATTTTCCCCTCATCCATTGCCTTGGTGACCTTCTCAAAGAAGGCTACCAGATTTAATAGGCATAACCTTTCCTTGACAAAGCCAAATTGGTTTGGATCCAATGTCTGAAGGTTGCCTTTGTCTTTGTTGATCATTTCCATGATAATTAATTTCATGGCTTTGCATACTAGACTAGTCAGACTAATAGGTCTGTAGTTTCCAGGGTTGGTTGATGGTCCACCTTTGAGAAATGGGATAACTGTTGCAGTTTCCATTCTTGTGGTACAATGCCTGTTTTGGGGCTATAGTTGAAAAATGACTCAAGTGGCCCTGATAGGTCACTTTTAAGCTATTCAGGAGGCATCCTAGGTTATTGGCCATCAGGACCTGCTCTCTGTTAACAGTTGGGGGGAATGTACTAGAAGGTATTTCATGGAGGGAGACGGGGGTAGCTGAGGGTGAGGTTTGAGATGAATTTGACAGCCAGCAAATTCAATGTGTTCTACTCAGTGAAGGGGGCACCACTGACCACCAGCTGGACATAGTGATGTGTGTTGCCTTTGAGGTTTTGGACATAGCTGTAGAAGGCCTTATGGTCGTCTTTAGCATGTGAGGGTATCTTGACCTTGTAATTGGCCTTGTTGGGCTTAAGTAGTAATCTTAGTTTCCTGTCTAGTTTAACTAGAGAACTTCTATTATGGGAGTTACTTTTCCTGATTTTAGCCTTGACTTTTTTCATTTTGTTATATATGCAGTTAAGTTTAGGATTTCACCAGTGTGTTTTTTTTTTTTTTTTTTAGAGTTTGTTTTGGACTTGCTTCTTAATAGGTACAGCAGCCTCTGTACAGCCATTTACATGGTTGTTTATCGGATGATATGATGTTGCCTCTTCCATCCATCTTCAACTGATGCCTCTTCAGATCTGAACTTGTCCAACTTTGGTAGTTGTCAGACTTTGATCCAAGACTCAGGCACCTCCTCTTACCCATAATCCCATCCGTCACTAGACTACCTGAGATTTCATTTGCTGCTCTAACACTACAGACAGATCTCCAGGGTGCAGTGATTTCACAGATGAGTGAGAAGTTTCTCAGGATTTTTTCAGCTTGTATTTCTTCATTCCTACTTCTTTCAGGGTTATTGTCTGTCATCCTCTGCAGTGTATCCATCCATCCGCAACCACTTTCTCCCATTTTTGCACATAAGGTTGGGGTGTCACTTTAACAGTGACAATCATCTAGATCCAATATTAACATAAATTTAGCTGGTTTAATATTTTCCTTCCTTTTCCCTGCTGTTTCTATTCAAGGCTGGTTTCTCTGTAGATGTCCTTCAAGGATGCATCTGCAGTCCTTACAAATGGGTAGTCCTGTCGTCAGGCAGCCCTTCGGTCGGCCGGATTCCAAAGTCTGGGTCTGGCTTCAGGATTTTTTCAGCTTGTATTTCTTCATTCCTACTTCTTTCAGGGTTATTGTCTGTCATCCTCTGCAGTGTATCCATCCATCCACAACCACTTTCTCCCATTTTTGCACATAAGGTTGGGGTGTCACTTTAACAGTGACAGTCATCTAGATCCAATATTAACATAAATTTAGCTGGTTTAATATTTTCCTTCCTTTTCCCTGCTGTTTCTATTCAAGGCTGGTTTCTCTGTAGTTTTTTGCCTTATTCATAGTGTTTTAATACACATTTAGTACTTGTTGATAGGATTCTTTAGTTTATTGCTTTTGTTGTTGTGTTTTTTTTCCCTTGGTGATTTGGTGTTCCTGTTTAACTTTTACTTTGCAGGATGACAGACAAGGCATCTGGTTTTAATAAGTGCATCTCCTGCAGCCACAATATCCCTCCTCAAGACGCCCACTCTAAGGGCCAGATCCCAAAAGAGTTGCTCTCAGTATAAGTCTGCCCTGATTCCAAAGTATATGCTGTCAGTGTAAGTGACTTACTTGGGTATAAAGCCTATTTATAAACAGGCTTACACTGGGAAGCAGATCCCAAAACTCCTGCCCTCAGCCTACTCTTATTGTAAGTGGTCACATACACTGAGAGCAAATCTCTTGGAATTGGGTCCTTTGTGTGTATACTGTTGTGGGGGGGGGGGGTTGCACACCTTGAAGATGATTGCTCTGTTTTTGGAGCCAGAGCGCTATCTGACCAACGACTGAAGCTCACCTTGAAGGGGCTTCTTCCTCCCCCTGCAGGAGAAGGTAACCCCTCTCAGTCATCCTCTTCCCTCAACAGCAAGAAATCTTTGGATAGGAGCAAGGGAGAGAAATCTAAAGAAAAAGATAAGAAGTGGTAGAAACATTTAGATAAACATAGGAAAAGAGTCTGAAAAACATTCACTTAATCTGGCAGGGCAGTTGAGCCAGACTCCAAAGGTGTCAAAGTCTTTGGACTCATCTTCTGTTGTGGAGCCTATTAGGGTTAGAGCTCCAGCTCCTCCATTCTGCAGACCAAGGTTCTCCCTGAAACCAGTTATCCCAGGCTGTGATCTCTCTTTCAGCATGAGAGATCATTTCATTGGATTTCAAGGCCACCTTATACGTCTTCTTTAAGGTCAGTGTCGTCAACCAGAAGGCTAACTGAAGCAGATGCAGACAGGATGGTGAGGAAATTCCCGAGGACCCACATCCAACTATGGGTCCTTCCTGCACCGACAGGGGATTCAGGAGCTGCCCCACCCCCAATGATTCCAATCCAGTCTGACCTTCAGATCTGGTAACTGTGGATCTGAGTGTGCACCTTGGATTGTCTGTGTCTTATCCGAGAGGTTGTGTTTGTTTGACTCAGACAATTTCTTAGACTTGTTTGAGAACTGTTTATGATCTTGGTGGGTCCTAGCACCAAGGGCTTGGTCTGGGTCAGGATTGACTATGAAACGTTTGGATCCTTCGCTTCCACTTAGCACTTTGGCCCTTGGCAGCTCAGCTCCAGCGTCATCTTCTGAACTCAAACTGGTTCTCAGAGCATACCTTTGTAGCGGTCCGTACAACCTACAGGGGCTGTTTGAGGAACAGTTTCAGATACAGCCTTTGAGGCCTCTGAGAGAGTCCTTTCTTAGTTCAGAGAACACAAATCTTTGTCACTCTTGGGGCCATTCCATTCCTGCTGGCTTCTTCAAGTCCTCTGCCTTCTCTTCCTGCTACTTCTGGCAGGCAACCCCTCCAGGCCATGAGACAGTCCATGTTATGAACTTCTCATCTGATTTAAAAGTCTTTCCCACAGCCTGTCATTGGGGAAGTACACCAAAGTCATGTGCGCAATAGGAGGCTGTTGGACTCCCCTCGGGAGTCCCTCACCAAAGATACTCATTTTGATGAGGGGAGGGTTCCCATAGATCCCCAAGAAGGCATCTCCTTTGGTGAGATATTGGAGTTAAGACAGAAGGGGGATGATCCACTGGCACCCCATCTGAAGAGGAATCAGTATTCCTCATAGCTTTTGGGTCTGGCCTTTCTACTTCTTGGGTGGGCTTTCCAGTGGATGAACTTTTAGATTTTGTTTTGAGGCAGGTTTGGAAGCAACTGGACTTGGTTGAACCAGTTCTGTATAAGCCTGATAAAATTTTAGTCTCCCAGAAGGATAGACCTTTCTGGGGAAAGGGTCCCACTGTAGATTCCATGGTGGTAGCAGCAGCTGCTAATAAAGAGCTTGCAGAGGAGAGATCTATTATCTATCCTCCTAACAGGGAGTTCATGGTGTTGGACAGATTTAAAAAGTGGATATACACTTCAGCTACATTCACCCTTAGTGTGCTGAACTACCTGGCTCATGTAACGCATTTTCCAAGGATCTTGGTGAAGAAGCTCTCCAAGTCCCTCTCAGGGTCCTTACCTGTGAAAGCCTAAATGTCAGTGTATATGCAGCTGGCTGCCCTCCAAATGTGTCCATGTGCCCTCTTTCTAATGCATCCAATGGCACATCAAGAGCAGCTGGCACCAGCATTGCTTTTCGCCAGCATGTCTGGATGTATCTCTTGACTATGTGGAACAATTTAAAATGTCCTTCATTCATGCACCCTATGACAGGTCCACTCACTTTGGACCTAAGGTGAAAGGGTGAAAGAGATGTTATCTAGAAGAGAGCAGAATAACAAGACCCTGTCTGCCATTGGAATGCTGTTCTCTACCCCCCATGGACCTCCTGTAGCAACCAGACAGTAGGCAAGAAGTGGGTGGGCTTTCCAGTGGATGAACTTTTAGATTTTGTTTTGAGGCAGGTTTGGAAGCAACTGGACTTGGTTGAACCAGTTCTGTATAAGCCTGATAAAATTTTAGTCTCCCAGAAGGATAGACCTTTCTGGGGAAAGGGTCCCACTGTAGATTCCATGGTGGTAGCAGCGGCTGCTAATAAAGAGCTTGCAGAGGAGAGATCTATTATCTATCCTCCTAACAGGGAGTTCATGGTGTTGGACAGATTTAAAAAGTGGATATACACTTCAGCTACATTCACCCTTAGTGTGCTGAACTACCTGGCTCATGTAACGCATTTTCCAAGGATCTTGGTGAAGAAGCTCTCCAAGTCCCTCTCAGGGTCCTTACCTGTGAAAGCCTAAATGTCAGTGTATATGCAGCTGGCTGCCCTCCAAATGTGTCCATGTGCCCTCTTTCTAATGCATCCAATGGCACATCAAGAGCAGCTGGCACCAGCATTGCTTTTCGCCAGCATGTCTGGATGTATCTCTTGACTATGTGGAACAATTTAAAATGTCCTTCATTCATGCACCCTATGACAGGTCCACTCACTTTGGACCTAAGGTGAAAGGGTGAAAGAGATGTTATCTAGAAGAGAGCAGAATAACAAGACCCTGTCTGCCATTGGAATGCTGTTCTCTACCCCCCATGGACCTCCTGTAGCAACCAGACAGTAGGCAAGAAGCTGAGTTTTGACAAATTTCAAGGGTTTGCTCACCAACACTTTTAGCGGTAGACTCCCCACCCCTCCCAGAAGTGGAGGGGAATAATCACAATTGACTTAACCCTCACAGCAGAGGTGGTCCACAGAATCAAAGGTTTCAGAGCCTGTTGTCCGACAGACCATACTTTTGTTTTTTTTTCCTTATCTTTTGGTATCTCATATTGGAGCAAATATAGGGTTGTCATTTCAGATTGAAAATTACATTTAATTTTATTGATTTGGATTTTAAAATTGAGTGAGGAGTGTACTCAGAAATCTGAATATTAAAACATTGGAGTACTCATTCTGTGTGTTCTATGATGTGCCTGATAGTGAAGACTGAGAGAGATAGAGATGTTTGTGAAGATTTTGTGTGTGTGTGTGTGTGTGTGTGTGTGTGTGTGTGTGTGTGTGTGTGTGTGTGTGTGTGTACGATTATGCATACCTAGTGATATAAACTTTATATTTGTAAGGTTTGACATAAGAAAGTTAACCAGTTAAGTTTCATGTTGAGTGACAGTTAATATTTTATTGCTTCTATTGTAGTTATTAGATAACTAGAGGACTACATTATTGGAATAATAGAGACTATATGTTAAAGAAAACTATTTAATGGAGAGAAAAAGAGTAAAAGTGACCCTAGTATCAATCCTTAGGGGAAACTTTGAATACAGGTATTAGCAGGGAAAGGATGGAGTTAAGGAAGTATTTAAGGAACTGGTGGAAAAAGTTAATTCCAAATTGTGGCAATCATTCTAGTAGTTTTATGTGTGAAGTTTTGTGAAAGGCAGTATGTAATTCTTTCAGATAATGTAACAGTAAGGTTACCATCATTCTTACTGCAATAAATATTGTCAGAGAAGATTCCAGGGGTAGTTGTGGTGCTCTACACATTTCAGAAATCATATGGATTTGGATGTAGCAGCTTGCTGAGTTCACTCTTAGCCTCATTTTGTAATATCTTAGAAAGGAAAAAAAGGATGGATATTGGCTGAAACTAATAAGAGTAGGAGAACTGAAGGCTTTAGGTAGTGGACTAGTTTTGGCTGATTGCAGTTCTGGGAAATTAGAGGCATGAGTAATCTAGCATACATGCAGCACATCAGAGCCTTGATCATCTGCAGCACTGGAGGATTTTAGCCATATGTTTATACTGGACATAGACATGGCTGTGGATTGGAATGGAGAGTGTGTATAATGATTTGGAGTGTACTCTGGTTTGAAGTGTCTGGAACGGTTTGTGGTCAAGTTAGTAGCTGTTATGGAGAAGTAATTTGCCAAAGAGAGTACTGTATTTTTGTTTGTTGCTGAGTTTAGGTTAGGATGGATTTAGTGGGTTGATTATGATTAAAATTGGTATTACTTGTGAATTTCTTTGTTCTTCATATTGATCACTGCTGCAGTAGCCTTATCTATATGGGTTATAGCCTGCCAAGGGTATAACAGTCAGCCAGCTTCCAAAGCTTCAGGGTACCTTCCACATGCCCAAACTGTCAAACAGCTGGAGCTTGAGTTGACTAAAAGGCAAGTTTGGGCAAAATGCCCTTCAGAACTTTACATCGACATTCGGCTTGTGTTTTCTGTAACTAGGCAGATAAGTTCCCTTTTGGGTGAAAAAAATCCCAGTTTATTTTTTTACTAATGTTTTATTACTTTCATCTTCAGGAAATTATTTTAAAGCTAGTAGTGTTGTGTTTTAATGGATTGTCTAGTGACTGTAATCTACTTTTAAACAGAGCACTCATTTCTTTCAGTTTAAAAATAGTGTTATCTAACTGATAAAATGTGTCGGGGAGAATTTGTGCTTATTTTATCATTGTGGAGCTGCCATAGTGTTTGAAAGTTTTTTTATCTGTCAAACCCCCCCCCAAAAAAATAATAGCTCTTGTAGACTGGCAGTTTTACTGGCATTGTTGCTTGTTTTTCCCAAGATTGAGGCACCATTTTATTCTTGACCATGGAACAGATTCAGTCCTATGGACGGTCCTCCTTTCAGTCACAAAAATAAAAATTTAAGCAAACTATCTTTACTACCACAGCAGGCTAACAGTTTGCCTCAGATGCAGGTGGGTGACTTTCCTGTGTACATTTGTTGTACCTCAGCCTACTCATTTTTTACCCCAGATCCCTCTGGTGTATAGCATCTACAGCCACTATGGACCGGGGTTAGCTACTTCCTCTGCCGCTGTTGGAGTCCCATCAGTGGGCAACGGAGAACCACTCTTTGTCAGTCCTGGGAGAGGGAACAGGAAAGGTTCTCTGTTGTGTCAGAATGCTGTACTCATCCCTGGGATAGCAGTTTCTGCCATTAGTAACACAGCTGGCCCCATTTTTTCCTTTCAAAAAGAAACATAAAAGCAAGCATGCTCAAAACATACTATGAGTTGTTACAGAATGATTTTCCAGAACCTATTCTTCCTGTCCTGTCTGCTTTAGAGGATGTGTGTCTTACTGCAGGCAGTCTTCCTGATAGTCGGCCACCTGTCCCTAAACAGGCAGAGAGGATGTATAAAGTTCCTTAGTCTTTTACACTGTTATGCACTGTTACCAAATCTAACCCGGCAGATATATTTTTAGGTAACTACTCTCCTGTTAAACATTTAGTTAATTCTAGTCCTATTGTTTGTAATAAGGATGAGAAAATTATCAATAAGTATGGGAAAAAAATATTCTCCATTGGAGAGAGATTTAGTGTTTGGCCCCTCTGCTGCAGAGGTGATCAAAATATGTGATGAAAGATCCAGGGAATCTCTAAGATTTTTCAGCCCTCCTTTTCCAAATTGTCCAAGGGATTTTCTTTCTCCTCATCCACATTCAGCAAAAAACAAAATAAACAGTTTCAACAGAATTCAGGTAAACAGACTTTTAAGAAGTGGCAAGGAGGTACCAAAACGAAGTTTCAAACCTCCCAAAACCAAGGACAGTCCAACAACTCTGAATGACTATTCAGGAGACCTTTTGACCCCCTCCCATCCTGGCATTTTTCTCTTCCAGAATGTCTGAATCTCCTTTTTTCTCTTTGCCAACAGATTGTTTCAGACAAATGGGTTCTGAAAGTCATTCATCAGGGTTACAGATGGCAGTGGGAGGAAATTCCTCTTTTCCAGGGGGGGTCATTCCTCATCCTGCAGATTAGACTATTTTGTTTTTACCTGTTCTTTATCACATGCTGTCCCAAGAAGTGATAGAACCAGTTCCTCCTTCTCAAGTGGGGAATGCGTTTTATTCAAGGATGATGTTCTTCGTGTTTCACTGTTGCAGTCATCACATTTGAGTCATCTGCCTGTAGGTAGCCCTCAGCCTGCCTGGATACCAGAGTCTTGGATTCCTGCGTCGGATGCTATCTCTTCTTCCATGAAGTCAGGGGTATAAAATATGCAGCTGACACCATTACATCAGTCTTTCTTGCCGCGCAGTGCCGGAAGCAGAAGCAGTTCACAAGTGCCAGTCGGCCGACTCCTGAGATTTCCATTTTTGAGTTTCAGAACCGAAGTCTTCAAAAAAGCTAAGTACCCCGTTGGGGATCCTTTTTCTTGCTCTTAACCGATGTCAGTAAAAGTTAACAATTGTCTTACCTGTGGAAATCAAATTCCTCATAAAGATTTTCATTCGTACTGCATTCCTTGCTTAGGCCCAGACCACGACGTCCCTCGCTGTCGGTTTTGTGCCTTATTCAACCCCTGAACTATTCGTTGTCAGTCTATATTTGCAGCTAATTATTTTGGTACTCAGTATAACTATCCGGAAATGGCTTCGGTAAGCCATCCGACTACCGATATTCCGAAAAACGTAAGGATAAAGACAGAGACAGACCGCATAGGTCCAAAACTGCCAATGACGCTTCTGTTAAGCTAGTCGCCAGTTCGCCGGTACTCAGTGAGGTGCTTTTGCAGCCCCTGACACCCACTACTTCAGATTCGTGGGCCTCTACTGAGACACATTCGGAGTCCGATATGCCGTGAGATGCTTCTTCGACTATGGAACCTGTGGATGTCTCTCCCTTGAATGGGTCTGGAGCCTCTGTGCAGGCATCGGCTTCTGAGGGTGTATTCAGGCCTACAGACTTGCATTTTAAACCGAGGCCATCTTCTTCATCCAGCCCTAAAACTCGGCCCACGCCTAGAAAACTGACGTCCAAACCACATGGCCAGGCCCATATGACTAAAAAACAAATGCTAGAATGGCTGAAGACCTTATTACTTTAATTAGGGGAAGCCAGCCTTCCCCCACTAAGAGACCTAGAACTGATTTTCCTTCTGATTTTTCTGATCAGGATTCTGATATTTCTGTTTCTTTTGATTACCAGGATTTGCCCTTATCTACCCTTGAGGATTCTGATGCAGAGGATTCCATTCCATTCCCCTTCAGAATATTTTTCTTTTGGTGAAACCTTGCACACTCTTAGGGAGCATTTCCGCTGGGAAAGCCAGGATTACTCTGACTCCAAAAAGAGGTTTAGGGAATTCTTACTCCTTCCTCAACACAGGCCTTTAGCTATCCCTCCTGTTCTGGACGTTGTGGATGATGCTTTCTTGGAATCTAGCCTGTCCCCAGACACTTTACCTCCAGATCCCAGAAAACCTGACCGGTATTACAGAGTACCTGACTCTCACAAGTTCCTCTTCAAGAATCTTATTGCAGATCCAGAGACCATTTCCCAAGGACCAAAGGGCATTAAGGCTACTGCTGCCAAAAACCCTACCCCTTCTGATAGAGATTCTAGAGCCTTGGACAGATGGTGTAAGAAGGTATACACTTCTGCTACTTTGGCCATTAGGGCTTTAAATTGCCAATTTCATATGTTAAAGTACCAGCAGCATATTATGGGACTACTTAAACAGAAAATGATGTTGATTCCTGACCGTGCTGAACACAAAGAATTACAGGATTTAATGCGTACTGCTGAACAGGTTGGTAAACATACTTTGCAATGTGGTTTTGACTCTTTAGAAGCATCTTGCTGGGCTGCTCTGACTGGGTCTGTACTTAGAAGGCATGCTTGGCTTAAGGAGCAAAACTTGCCAGACCATGTTAAAGCTAAATTACTGGATGCTCCCTTAAACCAAGACCGCCTGTTTGGCAACAAAGCAGAAGTCATCAAAAAGATGGAGGAAAAAGCTAAATCTATGCAGACTATTAAAGATTTCCTGCAAGTACAGCCTCCCAGATTTAGTAGGCATTGGCCTTCAAAGAATTGGTCCTTTCCAGTCTCTTCCAGGCCTTCTCAGTCCAAACCCAGGAACAGCAGACCACCTAGGTTACAGTCTCAGGCTACGCACAGGCATAAGCAGTGGGGGGGCTTCCACTTCCCAAGCAGGAAGTAATAAGACCCCCCTATGGAAAAATGGCACGATGACTTAACCTTAACCCTTCCAAGCCCTGCTCAACTGCCTGCTCCCTTAGGAGGAAAGCTCGCCCTGCATGCAAAAAACTGGGAACTCATTACCCAGGACAAATAGGTTTTAAATGTAGTTTCCCAAGGATACAGATTCCACTTCCACACCCGACCAACCCCAAACGGTTGGCCAGACCTACCCGCAAATCAGTGGGCAGAGGCTCAACAGCAGGTTCTCTGTCTTCTAAGTATCAGGGCTATTCAACCTGTCCCAGCAGAAGAAATTGGTTAAGGTTTTTATTCAAGACTTTTCCTGGTATCCAGAAATGACAGCTCCTGGCCCTCTCTATTCTAAACACCTTTTTGGTAATTCCAAAATTCAAAATGCTACACTTCAACAGCTGCTTCCTATGCTAGGCAAAGATGTCTGGTTGGCAACCCTAGACTTTAAAGGAAGCTTACCTGCACATTCCAGTAAGGGAATCTTGCAGGAAATAACTATGCTTCAGGGCAGGCTCGAGGCACTATCAGTTCTCTGCACTTCCCTTTGACTTATCTACTGCACCCAGGGTATTCACAAAGTGTCTAGCTCCAGCCATTGTATTTTGCAGGCAGATAAATATTCAAATATACCCATACTTGGACGATTGTCAGATTCAGGCAGTAAGCCATGACTTGCTATTAAAGCATCTGGCATTCATAAAGAAACTTCTAACCTCACTGGGGTACACCATAAATGAAAAGAAATCTCACCTAGTACCCTGCCAACAGATTGTATTCCTGGGAGCAAGCTTGAACACAACTTCCCAGATGGCTTTCCTCACTCCAGAGAAATAAGTTTATTTGACAGCCTACTTCAAACTACTGGCCACAAAGACCCAGCTATCTGCAAGGAAAATTCTGCAAGCCCTGAGGTTCATGGCCTCTTGCATTCTACTAATTATATATTCAAGACTGCATACGAGGAAACTACAAAGGTATCTAAAAAGCCTATGGTGTCAACATTCTCAGGACCTGGAATCAATGATTCCTATCATTCCTTGTACAAAGACAGAATTCCTTTGGTGGGCAAAGGCCTGCTGCCAGTGGGACTGCCATTCACTCTACCCCCTGCCACCCAAACCCTAACAACAGACGCATCAGACTATGCATGTGGGGGACTCACTTGGCAGGGTAGTGCATTCAGGGCAAATGGAACCCGAGACAGATGCACCTGCATATCAACCAAAAAGAAATGTTAGCTGTACAGAATTCCCTGACAGCCTTCAAAGACCACATTCTTCCAGGACAATTATTGATAAAGACAGACAACACCACAGTTATGTGGTACATAAACAAGCAGAGGGGAACCCACTAGTGCCCTCTCTGCAGACTAGCCATGGCTCTGTGGAACACAACCTTGAGCTACCAAGTGCACATACAAGCTCAATTCCTGCAAGGCAAGCTAAATTCACTGGCAGACGACCTAAGCAGAAATCTCATGGGACCCACACGAATGGAAACTGGAACCAAAAATATTCAGCCTATTGAGGAAGAAGTGGGGGACTCCAGAGATAGACCTGTTTGCCTCCCCTCAGAACTACCAATTGGACAAATTCTGCACAAGTCTTCCCACAGTGCCCTGTTCTTTACCTGGGAAAGCCTCTTGGTTTATGCCTTTCCCCCTCTGCCTCTCTTCTCGAAGGTTCTACTAAAGATCAAACAGGACAAGCCAAGGACAGTACTGATTGCACCAGACTGGCCATGCCAGCACTGGTACCCCCTCTTGCACAGTATGACACTGCTGGAACTATGGCACCTACCTCAGACACCTTCCCTGCTGTCCTAGCAGGCGGGCCAGATTCTGCACCCTCTGCTTCAAACCCTTAACCTTGCAGTCTGGCTAATTCCTTGAGCTCTCGAATAGCATTCTTCAGTAAGCAGATGCTAGATGTCATTCTGGAGGCAAGGAGGCCTAGTACTATAAAATCCTGTGGTGAAAAGTGGAAAAGATACTGTTCCTGGAACCAGACTCGGGATGAGCACAACGGTGCCCAGCTTACTGCATATTCTTCAGTATTTAACAGAAATGCTCCACAAGGGCCTATCCTTCTCGTCTATTAAAGTTCATGCCTCTGCCATTTCAGCACATTATAATACTGAACTACCCCTCTTCTCTCACCTTCTGCTAAAGCAATTCCTCAGAGGGGCTAAAAATTTAAGACCCTCCAGGCGAGACCCTACTCCAGCCTGGGACCTTAACTTTGTATTGGAAAAGCTCATTCTCCCTCCATTTGAACCAGCTGCAACTGCAGAGTTGAAATTCCTTATTTGGAAAACAGCCTTCCTTCTAGCCATCACTTCAGCAAGAAGAGTGTCTGAATTACAGGCCCTCATGGCAGTGGAGCCCTTCATTATCTTCCATGCAGACAGGGTTTCCCTCAGGACTAATCCTTCCTTTATGCCCAAGATGGTGTCTAGTGTGGCCCTAAATCAGTCCATTCATTTGCCTACTTTTTCCCTGAATCCACAAAACAAAGGAGAACGAATACTGCATTCTTTGGATGTGCACAGACAACTTAGATTTTATTTGGACAGGACTAAGCCTCTCAGAAAATCTGAACAGCTGCTGGTTGGCTTTGCTGCAGGGGCAGAGGGGAAGGCCATTTCAAAGCAAACCATTTCTAAATGGATAGCCCATTGCATTCATTTCTGCTATAAGCACCATGGAAAACCTACCCCACAGGGGATAAGATCACATTCCACCAGGGCTGCATCTACTTCTACAGCCTTTCTCAGAGGAGTCCCTACTAGGGACATCCTAAAAGCTGCTACTTGGAGCTCTGTACATACCTTCACCAAGCATTACCACATGCCTATTTTTTCTAATCCAGAGCTGGCTTTGCCACTGCAGTCTTGCAGGGCTTAATAGCTGGTCCTAATGCTCTCTGACTTCCTCCTCCCTTCCTTAGCTTTGGGAATCAACCCAAATGTGATGACTGCAATAGTGAAACATGAAGAACATAGTACAGTTGTGTACACTTACCATAAATGTAGATGTTCAAGTGTATTCACTGTTGCAGTCCTGGTTACCTTCCCTCCAGCCCCCTGACTTCCCTTAGCTCTACCTTTCCTTCTTGTTTGGTGTATTTAAGCTTTCTGGTGTATTTGCTTTTCGATGGAAGTGTACCATAACATATAATTGCTTCCCATTTTGGGGGCACCCGACATCTGGAGCAAGGAAAATGTAATGGCGTCTGCTGCATGTTTTATACCCCTGACGACCTGACGTCATGGAAGAAGAGACCGCATCCGACGCAGGAATGCAAGACACTGGTATTCAGGCCGGCTGAGGGCTACCTGCAAGCAGATAACCCAAATGTGATGACTGCAACAATGAATACACTCTAACATCTACATTTATGGTAAGTGTACACAACTGTACTTTCCTAGTTCCAAAGAAAGAAAATGCTTGGAAACCACTTCTGTATCTTTCTTTAGTAAATCTGTTTATGATAGTGTCCAAATTCAAAACTGTCACTTCACAACTTGTTGCTTCTTCTTCCTCTTTCAAGTTTCTTGATAACACTAGAAAAGATGCTTGTCATGACATCCCTAATCATCCATACTTCAGACCATTCTTAAGGTTTTGTGTGTCTGGATCACATTATCAGTCCACTGCCTTGCTTTTTCGACTGTCCACTGCACTAACAGCTTTCACAAAGTATCTAGTTCCAGTTTTAGCTCATTGCAGGCCACAGTGTAACCTAATTTTTTTCCATATTTAGATGACTTGCTTATCTTTGTAGAGTCTTTTTTCAAAATGTCATCAGTCCCTCTCTTGGGTAAGAGATCTCTTGCACAAGTTGGGATTCTAAGAGAACATTCAGAAGTCTTTCTTGACACCCTCACACAGGATTGTGTTCCTGTGATGACAACTAGACACCTCAGTTCAAATAGTTTTTCTTCCACAGTATAAAAATAGATCTTTTTTTTAGATATATTTCTAAGGTTTTTCACTCAACTATTGGTCACCTTGATGGTCTTATGGCATCTAAATATCAGGATACTTCTGACAAGACTCCAAATGAGAAAGATACAGTGGCATCTGAAATCTCTTTGGTCCTAGCATTAACACCCTTTAAATTTTCAGATATCTTTACTGGGGTTTGTCAGAAGAGAAAAACATTTTCACTTGCTCCAAAGCAGTCAGTCATCACATATGCTTGACTTTGTTTGGGGGGCAGTTTCAGGAGAACTAAAAATACAGGGTGTGTAGGACACCAAAGACTGTTGCAAACATATAGTTATCAAGGAGGTGATTTTCCTGATGAAGGCAGTCTGTTCTCTGAACCATCTTTGGTCCCCAGGACCTCTTCATGCGGTTACAGACAATACCTCAGTGATATGGTAGATCAACAAGAGAGGGGGAACCAGGTTTTAACCCCTTTGCAGACTAGCCATGCTATATTGGGATATAGATTCACAAAACAGTCTCACACTACAGAAATCCTACATTCTGTCAGAGCAAAATTGTGTGGCAGACAAGCTAAACAGGACCAGAGCAGACCCCCACAAATTGAAACTGGTTCAGGGGGTCTTCCAAAATTTGATTGTTTGGGGAATTTCTCAAATAGACCTCTTTACTTCCTTTCTGAATAATCATTTGACAAAATTCTATTCCAGGACTCCTTATAAGGAAGCATGGAAGAGAGTTGCTATTCTTTTGTTTGGACAGGAATATTCCTGTATGCCTTTCCACCGTTTCTGCCTTTTCCACAAATATCCAAAAATACTTCTGAAAAATAGTAAGGAATCCCCCAAGATCATTGTGGTGACTCCCTTCGGCCCAGATAGCCGTGGTTCTCCCTTCTTTTGGAAATGGCCAGGGGCAATTTCCACAAGCTTCCTCATGAAATGAATCTACTCACACAAGAACAGGGGAGTTTGATAGATACACCATGCCATCAGTCATCTTCAGTTGACTGCCTGGATGATAGGATTGTAACTGTTTTTAGGCACCCGTTTTGTGAGGATGCGCAGCAAGTACTAATAGAGGCAAGAAAGCCTACTACTAGAAAATCATATATTAACCGATGGAAAAGGTTTTCTGGTTGGTGCTGGCATAACCAGCACCCATTCAGGGTTAGTTTTTCTCTGGTTTTACAATATTTATGTGGGTTACTATCCTGCAGCCTTTCGTTCCTCATATCATGGTTCATTTATTGGCCATTTCAGCACGTCTGGCCATGCATCCTCCTCTTTCAAAGGAGTCACATGGCAAAATGTTCTTGAAAGGGGATGTTCATTGTGTTTCACTGCTGCAGTCATTACACTTGGGTTTCCCTGACGTCAGTGCGCCAAGGGTATATAAGAAGCAGCCGACGCCATTTTATTCAGTCTTTCTTACCGCGCGGTGCCCGAAGCAAAAGCAGTTTGCAAGTGCCGGTCGGCCGACTCCTGAGACTTCAAATTCGATTTCAGAACCGAAGTCTTCAATAAAGCTAAGTACCCCGTTGGGGAAAATTTTTTCTTGCCTCAGACCGATGTCAGAAAAAGTTAATAATTGTATTTCTTGTGGGAAGCAAATACCTCATAAGGATTTTCATTCTTACTGTATTCCATGCTTAGGCCCAGACCACGACGTCACTAGTTGTCGGTTTTGTGCTAGATTTAACAAACGCACTATTAAACGTTGGTTTAATTTTGCTCGCCATTATTTTGGGCGAAGGTTCAATTACACAATGCCGTCGGAACAACCGACGACTGGAATGCATAAAAAGCGCAAAGATAAAGAAAGGCTTCCGAGGTCCAAAACTGACGACGAAGCCTCTTCGAGGACAGTCGCCAGTTTTCAGTGAGGCGCTTTCACAGCCCCTGACACCCGCTACCTCAGAACCACAGGCAGCGTCCGACTCCCACGTGGAGGTGCCTAGGCCTCTGGAGCCTCAAGGTGTTGGGCCAATGGAGATTAACCCTTCAGATGGGTCCGGAGCCGCTGAGCAGGGTGTTTTCAGGCCTACTCAACTTACCATTACAACTACAGCCAAGACTAAGCCTACACTAAAGACAAAGAAGCAAGTGCAGCATTCACCTGGACAGGCCACCATGCCTAAAAAACAGATGCTCAAGACTTGATAACTTTGATTAGGGGTTCCCATCCCCCTCCTGATAAAAGGCCTAGGCAGGATACAGACTGATTCCTCTGACCAGGTTTCAATATGTTCTGATTCCTCTTCAGACCAGGGATATTCTTTACCCCCCATGAGGATTCTGATGCTGAAGAATCCATTCCTTCAGCCTCTTCTCCTGAGGATTACTCTTTTGGGGAAACTTTACATACCATGAGGGAGCATTTCCATTGGAGGGCCAGGATTACTCAGAATCCAAGAAAAGTCTCAGAGACTTTCTTTTGCTGCCTCAGCACAGGCCCCTTGCTATTCCGCCAGTGTTGGACATTGTGGATGATGTGTTCTCTGAATCTAGTTTAAACCCTGATTCTTTACCCCCAGCTCCAGTCAAGCCAGACAGATACTACAGAGTCCCTGACTCTCTCAAATTTCTTTATAAAAACCCTGTTGCAGACCCAGAAACTATTTCCCATGGTCCCAAAGGAGTTAAGGCTTCCATGGCTAAGAATCCAGTTCCCTCGGATAGGGACTCTAGAGCATTAGACAGATGGGGAAAGAAAGTTTACACCTCTGCAACTTTAGCAGTGAGAGCTCTGAATTGCCAGTTTCACATGCTTAAGTATCAACAATATTTACTGTCTCAATTAAAACAGAAAATGAGTATAAATGCAGAACAACCTGACTAGAAGGAAATGCAGGATTTATTGCATGCAGCTGAACAAGTGGGAAAGCATACTTTGCAATGTGGTTTTGATTTATTAGAAGCTTCTTGTAGAGCAGCAGTTACAGGATCTGTGATTCGAAGGCATGCTTGGTTAAAAGAACAAAGTTTACCAGATCATGTTAAGGCAAAATTACTGGATGCTCCTTTGCAGCAAGATAATTTGTTTGGTATTAAGGCAGAAGAGGTATTAAAGAAAATGGAGGATAAGGCAAAATCTATGCAAACAGTAAAGGATTTCTTACAGGTATAGCCACCACGATTTAGCAGAAATTGGCCTACTAAGAATTGGTCCTTTCCAGTGTCAGACAGGCCAGAAAGAGGCAGATACAGATGCCCAATAGGCAGATCTCAGCCACAAGCTTCTTACAGACCCTGACAGTGGGGTGCTTCAAACCCAAAACAGGGTGAGAATAAGTCACAACCTTACAGGAAACAGTCCCAATGACTTCCCCCTTCCAATGCCAAACTCTTAACTTTTGGCAGCTCCCTTAGGGGGGAAACTAGCACTTTTTTCTCAAAACTGGCAAGCAATCACCCAAGACAAATGGGTGCTGAATATTGTGTCTCAAGGTTACAGGTTCCACTTTCACACTTTTCCAAGGCTAAAAGGAATGCCAGACCTGCCACAAAATCAATGGGCAGAGGCACAAAAACAAATTACAGCTCTCATGGACATGAGAGCTATTCAAAAAGTACCACAGCAGGAAAAAGGACAAGGATTTTACTCAAGACTCTTCCTGGTACCCAGAAAGGACAAAGCCTGGAGACCCATTCTGGACCTTTCCACTCTAAATACTTACCTGGATGTTCCGAAATTCAAAATGCTGACACTACAACAGCTCCTTCCCATGTTGGGCAGGAAAGCTTGGCTTGTTACTTTGGACCTCAAAGAGGCATACCTGCATGTTCCTATCAGACAAAATTGCAGAAGATACCTCAGATTCATAGCTGGTTCAATACACTACCAATTCTCTGCACTGCCCTTTGGCTTATCTACTGCGCCCAGGGTCTGTACCAAGTGCCTGGTACCAGTAGTTGCATTTTGCAGACAAAAAGGAATTCAAATATATCCATATCTGGACAACTGCCTGATTCAAGCAGAGAGCAAGGACATTCTTCTACAGCATCTGGCATTCGTAAAAGTTGCCTAGGGTACACAGTAAATGAAAAGAAATCAAAACTAGTGCCCTCACAAGAGATAATATTCCTGGGTGCCAGCTTAAATACAACAGCCCAGATGGCTTATGTCACGCCAGACAAACAAGGACAACTGACTCAGTATTTTCAGTTGATAGCAACAAAGTCCCAACTCCCTGCAAGAAAAATTCTGCAGGCCTTGAGATTCATGGCATCCTGCATTTTACTAATTCCATATGCAAGACTGCATATGAGGAATTTACAATGGTACCTAAAAAGTGTTTGGTCTCAACATTCTCACAGCTTGGAGACAGTAATACCTCTAATTCCCTGCTTACAACAGGAGTTTCGATGGTGGGCACAGGCATGTCACCTCAACAAGGGTCAGCCTTTCACTCTTCCCACAGCCAGGCAGACTATAACAGACGCCTCAGATTACGCCTGGGGAGCACACATGGCAGGAAAATGTATTCAGGGCAAATGGACTACAGAACAAATGTCTCTTCACATCAGTCAAAAAGAGATGTTGGCTGTACAAAATGCCCTAACAGCTTTCAAGGACCTTCTGCATCCAGGACAATTATTAATAGGGACAGACAACACCACAGTGATGTGGTACATAAACAAGCAAGGGGGCACTCATTCTTACCCCCTATGCAGGCAAGCCATGACCTTGTGGAACACGGCTATAACTTATCAAGTTCATCTGCAGGCACAATTCCTGCCAGGAAAGATAAATACTCTGGCAAACTACCTAAGCAGAAACATCATGGATCCTCATGAGTGGAAATTAAAAACACAAGTTTTCAGCATGATAATGCAAAAATGGGGGTGCCCGGACATAGATCTCTTTGCCTCCCCACTGAATTGCCAACTACAAAAATTCTGCACAAGGACTCATCACACACAAGCATGGAAAGTGGATGATCTTTCGTTCAGCTGGAAAAACCTAAGCATTTTTCCTTCCCACCACTGCCTCTCCTTTCAAAGGTACTCCTAAAAGCCAGACAAGACAAACCACAGATGATTCTGATTGCTCCAGACTGGCCACGCCAGCACTGGTACCCAATCTTAAAGAACTTAGGTCAAGGTCCACCTTGGATGTTGCCTCAAATTCCACACCTTCTGACTCAGCAAAACAATCAGATACTGCACAGTCAGCTCAAAACTTTAAACCTGGCTGCATGGAAGATTCAATAGCCAAACAGACAACTTATCTCTCTAAAGCTGTTGTGGATGTCATTTTGGAGGCCAGGAGGCCTAGCAATAGGAAATCTTATTCAGAAAAGTGGAAGAGATTCTGTGCCTGGAACCAGTCTCAAAACCTTGATCCTCTGGTCCCTAACATTCCTCAGATACTACAATACTTGACTGAGATGCTGGACAAAGGACTATCCTTCTCATCCATTAAGATTCACGCTTCTGCCATCTCGGCTCATTACAACACAGATCCTCCTATTTTTCTCACCCTTTGCTAAAGCAGTACCTCAGAGGGGCTAAAAACATAAGACTGCCCCGGAGAGCACCAACACCAACTTGGGACCTCAATTTTGTTTTAGAAAAGGTCATTTTGCCTCCTTTTGAACCAGCCAATTCAGCAGAGTTAAAATATATATCATGGAAAACTGCTCTGCTTCTGGCAATAACCTCAGTACGAAGAGTCTCAGAACTGCAGGCACTAATGGCAGTGGAGCCTTTCATCATTTTCTACCAAGATAAGGTTTCTTTAAGAACAAACCCTTCCTTTATGCCTAAGGTGGTATCCAGTGTGGCTCTTAACCAAACCATTCACTTGCCAACCTTTTATCCAAATCCCCAGAATAAAGGGGAGAGACTTCTACATTCCTTGGACATACGCAGGCAATTACACTTCTACTTGGACAAAACAAAAGCTTTCAGAAAAACTGAACAATTGTTTGTATCATATGCTGCAGGATCACAGGGAAAGGCTATTTCAAAGCAGACCATTTCAAAGTGGATAGGACACTGTATCCGGTTCTGCTACACACAGCATGGGAAACCTGTACCATCTAACATTGGACCACATTCCACCAGGGCAACTGCTACTTTTATGGCCTACCTTAGAGGAGTACCTACCAAAGATATCTTGGAAGCTGCAACTTGGAGTTCAGTGCACACCTTTACCAAGCATTACCATTTACCTCTTTATTCTAGATCCAGAGCTGGCTTTGCCACTGCAGTGCTGCAGGGCCTCATAGCCACACCAAATCCTCTATAGAGCCAGCCACCCAAACTCAGCTTTGGGATTCTACCCAAGTGTAATGACTGCAGCAGACAAAGACGATGAACATAGTACAGTTTTGTACCTACCATAAATGTAGATGTTCGAGTGTCTTCACTGCTGCAGTCCAGGTTACCCACCCGCCAGCCCCTCTTTCTTATCTGGGGCTAACCTATACTACCTTTGTGGTGTATTTGCTGGTTAATGAAGGTTTTATTTTTACCTTTTTTGTATGTTTTGTTAGCAATATGTATTGCCTACCATTTTTGGGGGCACCTGACATCTGGGGCAAGAAAAACTGAAGAAAATGGCGTCGGCTGCTTCTTATATACCCCTGGCGCACTGACGTCAGGGAAGAGGCAACAGCAACCAACGCCGGACCAAGACTTTGGAACTCAGGCCGACTACGGGGCCCGCTTGACGGCAGGATAACCCAAGTATAATGACTGCAGCAATGAAGACACTTTAACATCTACATTTATTGTAGGTACAAAACTGTACTTTTTGTATAAAAGGCCTCCAAGTAAATTGGTGGCCCCTCCTTAGGATCTTAATTTTGTGTTAGAGAAACTAACACATGCTCCATTTGAACCAGCTAATCTGGCTGACTTGAGGTTATGTTCTTAACATGGAAAATAGGTTAATTGCGTCCTCTGACCTCTGCAAGAAGGGTATGAGTTGCAAGCTTTTATGGTGAATCAACACTACCTTATTTTCTATAAAGACAAGGTTTCTTTGAGAAATACTCCTCCTTTTATTCCTAAAGTAGAATGTGAGTTTACTTTAAACCAAACTATCCATTTCCCTGTTTTCTTTCCTGAACTTTAAAAATGAAGAAGAAATTATATCTATACCTTGGATGTTCACAGACAACTCATGTACTATCGCCACAGAACTAAATCCTGTGGATCATTAGATCAGTTTATTTCTTGTGAAGGTAAAAAGGGGCAACCAGTGTCAAAACGAACTATTTCCCCAATTGTTGTCTTCTGTTATACTCACCATGAGACATCTATTCCAGGCAGGCTCAAGACCCATTTTACTAGGACCTTAGCTTTTTGGAAAGAGTTGGATTCTAGAAGTACTTTAAAAGCTGCTACTTTGTCCTCTGTACATACTTTTACAAAGCAATATAAGCTGGATTCCTTCTCTAGGTCAAGATCATGCTTTGCTAGGATCATTCCCCAGGGGTTTCTGGACTCTTCTCCTTCTACCTTCCAAATACAGTTAGCTATAGTAAGGCTACTGCAGGAGTGATCCGTATGAAGAACATAGTACAGTTGTGCAAGTTGAACTTAACAGTAGATCATCAAGTAATCACTGCTGCAGTAGCTGCTCCCTCCCTCCATTCCTCTTGTCTTTGGTGTGTTTTTTATGCCAGGTTGTGGACATTTATTTTTCGTTATTCCTAGTCTTGCCCTTCCTGGGCTCAGCTTCCCTCTGTCTGCTGGCAGGAATGCTCTGAAGGGCTTTGCGTCCAAACTTGTCTTTTAGTCAGCTCAACTCGAGCTGCTTGGCAGTTTAGGAATGTGAAAGGTGCCCTGAAGCTTTGGAAGCTGGCTAGCTGTTATGCTTGAAAGGGTATAACCCATATAGCTAAGACTACTGCAGCAGTGATGATTCGAACATCTACTGTTGTGTTAAGTTCAACTTACACAGCTGCACTTTCTTTCCATACTTGTTTAGGATTGTTATTTAGAGTTTAATTTACTTTTTTATACTGGTTGTTAGGGTAACTGCTTGCAATTCCAAGACTCAGACTAAGTCTCGGAATAGAAAGAATGAATGTGTAGGAATGCAGACTTACCATGTAACATATACCAAGCTTCAGATTGCTGTGTTTTGGAACATTCCCTTTTCCTGAGGTATGGTGAACTCAGAGTTAGTAAATAAGTAGCATTTGGGTACAGGGAAGCTACCCCCTGCAATAAACAGCTTTAAAGAAGAATGAGCAGTTATTGACATTTTCTGTTTATAGGACCTGAAGTTACAAGTCTTGGAAGTACATTATGGAGCTGGCTGTTAGCTTGATTGCTAAATGTTTTATCAACTCATTCACACCAATGGAGCTCAGGAAGTTTGCACTGTAACCTCCAATGGACAGCACCTAAGCCTTTTGACATAATTAAATTATGTTCTCATATTTAAAATAAATATTCATATCTCTGGACCATAGGGATTATGAAAGACGTATAAATGGCAAACTCGTCAGCACAAACTGTTTTTATAGTGGTAATATTCTTTAGGTTCTAGGTCTTAAACTGAATTTTATAAGTCACAGTAAACACAGCAACTATTAGATTTGTAATATTTGTAAACAACTTAAAATATCTCAGCAACCACTCAAGTTACTTACATACTGTTAGCAGCATTTCATTCATCTAGCTGAGACAGCCATAATGGTGCAGCGGTTAGCATTGTCACCTCACAGCAAGAGGTTCTCTCGTTCAGTTCTTGGCTGGAGTGCCTTCTGTGCAGAGTCTGCATGTGCTACCTGCGGTCAAGTGAGTTTTAAAGACATGCAGGTGGGTGTGTGTGTATGTGTGTGCTTTCTGTGAAGGTTGGGCTGGCAACTTGACACCATAAAAACACCACTGCCAATCATTCTGCGGACCGGTGATCTGCTGTGGCGACCCCTAACCGGGAAAAGCCAAAAGACATTCCTTTTTATTCATCTAGCTGAGAGCTTTCATATGAGCCTAAGGAGTTTTGTCTGTTACTTGGTTGTTGAGGTATTTAGAAAAATGTGAAAATTATAGCTATATAAATTAATATCATAAAAACAACAGTTAATATCTAGTTACCTGTACTAGACAGAGGTCAAATGTTAATGCAGTTGAGTTTGGTATTGTGTAAGCTTTAATACAAAATCTTTTAAAACCTTGTTGATAGAATGGTTTTGGAATTATTGATGCAAATATGAGCAAGTGATATTTGATGCCTAAAGGCATCAGTAGGAGTTAACTGCAGATGCACCTGGAGGTGTCACTCGGATGTAATTAGTTAACAGGAATTTCTTAGTGAGTAATGGTGCTTCCAGGCTTTAGGACTGTTGTTAAGATTATTTTGCATACCAATAATTGTTTCATTTTCTGGTTTAAGTCAATTATATATTTTTTTTCTTTTTTCAGGGGTAATATTTTTCTAAAAGAGAAGCATAGGAATTGAGAACAGTATTTCAGTCAGACTGAAGGGTTACTGGCATCCACTGAGTGCACACTAGTTTGTCCCACGGGGTCAGTTTATTTTTTGCTTAAGATAAAAAAAAAACGATGTTGTTAATACCCAAAGGTACTCTGGTAGCTGTAGAGAAAGCAGAGGTAATCAATCTATATATGTCATGGGGGAAAGGAGAGAGTAATAAAAAGACTACAATTACACTAATTGCTAAAAATGCCACAACATGTGAATGCACAGTTAAATTGAAAACCGTTGAGCAAGCCTGCTTGTATTACCGTATACTAGATATTTCAGATTTGCATAGAATGTTGAAATGCCATCATTTATTATTGCTTTGTTTTGTCCTGTGTTGTCTGTTTTTACTTTTCCATATTACCTGTTTTTCCCCATATCCATACATCAGATAACATGTCTCATGCTTCAATGAATACTGATGTTGACCGGAATGAGACTCTCCTGCCATTCCATATCTCATTGCCATTCCGTCCTGCATCACCTCGAGTCTCTCTCCAAGCTGTTAGAGAAAGGTAAATGCATAGCAATATCCATTTTATTCCATCCATGCATTATATTTTTGTTAGTGTTGCATGTGTCTGTAAATAAAATGCAACTTGTTGATGGGGTACCTTGGTATGTAGTTTGGATATGAACAGAATGTCTCACAATGTTATGTTGTCTTGCCTCTTTAGGATCTTGTGCTATTACTTATTCATGAATTGTGTACTTTTGGTGAAGTGTTGTAGTCCATCTCCAAGGTATACTATAGAATGAAAAGAAACTGTTTCATTAGGAGATATTAGAAAGTATGGAATAAGTTACCAGAGAAGAAATAATAGATGTAAAATACCCTTATTATTTTCATAAATAAATTGACTACACATGGGCAAAAAGAAATATAATGTATAACACAGGAATGTGGCAAGTGTGAAGGCTTGCACAGAGTTGTTGACTGAAAACTGTTGATTATATGCAAAGTCATCATTTAAAGTACTGTGCGACTTGAATAAGTAACATATTGAAATGATTTGATGTGGTAGTATAGGATGCAACAGGAACTTCTTTTGTACAACACATTTCCTAAGCTTAATGTGATTAAAAAATGCATACAAGTTCATTATTGTGACTACAACTCAGTAGTAGCAGTTGCATATGGGTGATGAGTGGCAGGGGTCATAGTATCTCCAGCTTACTTAATCCACATTACTTTCTGCTTATATACTTGGACTCGCAAAAGTATCTACACATCTAAGTTAAGAATTCAGGGGTTTGAGCATAGCTACTTGATGATGTACAGCAGGATGATTTGTATTGGTGAATAAATGTGCAGGTGCATACATAACTCTGCACCTGTCGGGCAATTTGGGGACCCAGCCCAATTTACTGTTTGCCATATTATGTGGCTTTTTCTTTTTTTACAGCAGAGCTTACCGTTTTTGACCATTTTACAGCCAGTGTTTTACTACTAGTTTTATTAAAGTGATAAATTAGTAAGGATAATATGGTCAGCAGAACATTAGGCCACAGATAATGAATCAGCTGCATTTTGATATCTGATCTATAACTGGTGACTCTTGGGTTATTGTTTGATATTAAATAGGGAGAGCTAAGAACACTTAAACCTTTTGTTTCAGCATTAATTTTAAGTAGTGAATAAAATGCTACAGCAGATAATATTGTTAGTTGGTGCATCATTTCAGTTTTTGTTTTGCTTTGTCATGTTTGGCATAGTACTTGCTAAAAAGATATTGAAACATTCTGATAAGAAGTCCCCTAGGGACAGAAGGTCTGTCTACTAGTCAGAAAGTAACAAACTGCTGAGAACTACAGTTGTTACCTGGTAGAGTACAGAGCAGCAATGGAGCTCAACTGTTACACTTATTTGTAAAATTGTGTTAGTATTACTGTTTTTAACTATTTTTCACATCTTGTTGTATAAATGTAATTATTTAATGTTCCTAAACTACTGTACAGATTTAGATGGCCAATTGCTATTTTGTAATCCAACAAGTCAATGGCATCTATTACATCTTTTTTTTGGAGATCTCAGGTTTGAGTGCAAGTTATAACAAAATGTCTAAACTTAACTCACCCTCTCCGAATGATTAAACATCCTGTGCAAAGAAATTTCACTAGCTCAGATGAAAACTTACCATGAAGCCAATCATGTCTTCTTGCTTACAACTACACTTTTATAATACAAAGAAGCACTTTTTAATCCTCTTGCTTTTGAAATTCTAACTTTTAAAAGTGCCATGAATATGGGAAAATATTACCTGAACATTTGCAGTCATATTCTTTTGATGGGGACATTTGTAGCGCTGTGCTGGGCCATATGGAAAAGAAAATGTTCTTTCGATGCATGGTCAAAACCTCCATTTTTTCATAAAAGGTATCAAGGGGCAAGGAGTGTGGTTTGCTAAACAGTGAAAAGTACTTAGTTTTATGCCAGACTGTTAATTTAAGTTTGGCTAAAAACTGATTGTTTGGCAATTGTTTAGCAATTAACCAATTAAGTTATTACGGCTTGCCTCCCCAGTAATGTTAGTATATTCTGACGAACATAATACTTGACAGAGTATAGCAGTAGGCGTTCAGGCTCCATGTTCCCGTATCTGTAGTATTTTTAAAAGTCAAATTTCAGGTGCAACAGGATCAAAAATAACTTTCTTCATTTACAATAAAGGAGTGATTACAAACTACTCATCACAACAACTCCTATAAATTTCAGTATCATAAGAAAAGACCACTCAGGCTGCTATTATCTTCCAGTGTTCACTGGAAATATGTACCTTCCATGCTAGCACTCCTAAATTTCACAGTGGAGAACTAGTAATGGCTCATTTCAAATCAAATAAACAAAAGGCCATATGCATAATAGCTGCATATATTCCTCCACATAAAAAGGATGCTACTACAGCAGAAAACATACTAAACTGGAGCTCCACAAATATCGGTCAGGTAACCATCATACTGTGGGGGGGTGACTTAAACATAGATTGGTCCACAAGTGACTCCAATTTCCCTTCTATATGTATCAGTCTGTTTGGCCTGAACCAATTGATTAAAAATCTAACAAGGATTATTTAGAACAGTATAGAGTGAACATATCTTTTGGAGACAGTCGTGTTCTAATAAAGAAGTTTTTTTTTTATTACCAGGATGCCATCTTTGTGAGAATTACAAAACTGAATCTAACAATAGCAGTTAGCTTTATACACATAAGGTACACGAATTGGCAGTTTACAACGATTCAGCTTAGGTGGCTGGTTTAGAGTATTCTGTAATACTTCTGTAATACTATTCAAACTTATTAACTGGCTGTTGCACTGTCTAATAAACTTAATTTTCTCATCTAAATGACAGCTACTATACTGGAATGTTTCCCGTCTCATGACAATTTCTTTTCACATTTCAATGTCTAGTAAATTTCCTTATTTCTGACAATACTGTATTCAGCAGAGTTTGATCATAGTATTGTAGAGCAATGTCATAGTTTAACACTTTTCTGTTCATATGTGTGAGATAAGTGAAGGCTGCCAGCCTAGCTAGATTGAATTTTGTAGATAATTCTGTCATTTGTAAATATTAATGTAAGCTACAGGCTTGTTCTCTTAAATGTGAAACGACTGTATTGGATGTTGAACTAAAAAAATGTAACAACAGTGCACTCTGATGTAAGAAAGCTGATAAGTCAAGCATTGTGAAATTCTTTGATCCAAAACTTAGAGCAGAGATGTCTAGAGGGAGGCATTCTGCCTATTGTTTTGAGGCCAGAGTTAATGGCTAGAATTTACATGTATAATTTCTTTTATTGTTCTGGCTTTCTGACCAGCTGCAAGATCAAAAGGGCTATTAACCTCTGAGTTCTGTTAGCCAGGGAACCAGAAAGAAATGATGTAGTGTGAAATGAATCAGTGGTACTGTGTTATCAATTTTAGGACAGAAAGAATAAGGGCATTTAGCATTTGTGTTAAGAACATCCAACATCACCAGCACTGTCTTGCTGTATATGTAAGTTTATTTTAGAACTTTGTTTTCTCTTGGATATAGCTAGGAACTAGGAACATTAGAGTAGTCTTTTTTCTGTATTGATGTCAGAACTTTTCTACTGTATTACTGTATTATTTTAAGTATTTCTCTGTGATCACTGAACTCTTGACTAGCACTGTTTAGTAAGAAGTATTGTCTTGTGTTTTTATTATTTATTCTTAAATATTTTTAAACCTTTCAACTGTGGCTGTTTTGTGTAGAGATAATTTAAGCTCTAGAGTACATTGCATGTATACAGTGATACTGGCCAAGCCACTGCAATAAGCCTTGACTATTCAATTGCATTTACCATTTGGATAATAATATTGCACAGTAATAATTGGACACCCTTTGTTAAGGGCCTTTTTAGTAGCTGATAAATATTAGTGGGTGGTGGCAAGTGGTACTACTGTATAGTCTGGGTTAAAGGGGCACAGCTGGAGAACCGTGGTTATATATAACTCGTATCTCAAAGTGTGTGTGTGTCAGCTACTTGCACAAAGCACTGGTTGGACAGAGAGGGTGCTGGAGGTTTTAGCTTACCCACTAGACTGAGATCTGGACCCTGTAGCTGTGCCAGTGAAGAGTCTTACTGGGAACCTGGAGAGAGAGGGAGAAACCAGCCCCAGACTGACTGTGATCTCTGTGTGCTCATAAGGGAAATTGTACTTTACTGTGTGTGCATTTGTTATCCTTTCCCTATATGGATGTCCCTCACTGGTGCTAGTGGTGAGGATTGAGGCTCCTTGATTGCTGGGCCAGTGCACAGGCGTCACAATATGAATCTAATGCTTTTGTCTAGCAAGTTTTCTGTTCCTGTGCATATGGCAATGCCTTTGCTTTCTTTGCAGCTTGACAAAGCAGGGTTATGCCTTTGTAACCTCAGCTTACACAGAAGTAGTTGTAGCATGATATCTGAATTTTAACAGAACACAGCTATATTTTTCTATATTAACTTGCATTAAAGTAATGTCTGAAATAAGTTTACTTGAAGAAATCCATGCCGATACTTCTGACTAAGCATTTTTCTTAACAGATTGACAAAGGATCCAACAAAGCAACCATCCTTAAATGCATACTATCAACCAGCCTAAAATATATTAAACTAGCTGGCATACTACCAGATGTTTTTAATGGCTGCCATCCAACATACTTCATTAGAGAAGGTCAAAAATCCCCTAAAGAGTTGCACAATAATTCAATAAGACATCTCACTAACTTCAGTTAACAAACCATCAACAAAATATGTAAAGTGCAGCTGGATCCTTCTGAACCCCCCCCCCCCTTTAGATGCAGCCCTCATCTACTTTAATAGCACTTTTCTATACATCCTAAATGAACAAGCCCCTCTAAGATACAAAAAAGTAAAAGTAAGTACTGCTTTTTGGCATACATGCCAAACTAAACAGCTCATAAAACTTAGAGCGCTTGGAAACTCTGGCAGAAGAACAAATGCAAACTGGTTTTGATAACTGCCAGCACCTGAGAAATCTCACCAAGTCAGAAGAATTCAAATATAAAATAGACTACTTCTCAACCAATCAAACTACAAATATAAGTAACCCGTAAGCATTTAAACAGTCTCCTAAATCCATGCAGAACACCAATTCCTAATCCCTTTTCATCTGATTGCAATACCATTGCTGTAGATGCATTTAATGAACAGTTCATTTCCTCCACACCCCACAACTTCCCTCAAAGTAGCATTGACCCCTCCCTTATCAAACTCCTGTACCAAAGCCAGAAATGAACTAATTCTAGAAAGTGTACCAACTAAAACTACATGAACTCATTCTAAAAACTGTATCAGCTAAAACCATCATGAAGTACCTGGAGAATTTCAAGTCCACAGCACTTGTCCCTTATAAACTGCCTGCTGAATACCTCTCTGAAGTTGTAGAAGGTATCGGTTACTCTATAACTATTATAGTTAACATGTCTGTACAGGAAAACAACATCTCATCACTATGGAAAGCTTCATATATCATTCTATTACACAAATGTGGTAAGTGAACAGAACTATCAAACTACTGTCCTATAGCTATCCTTCCTCCCCTCACTAAAGTTCTTGAAAGATGCATCCATTGGCAATGTCTAAATTTGTTACTAAAATAAATAATTATTCTCTCCCCTTCAGCACAGCTTTTGACCACACCATCACACTAAAACTACCCTTTGAACCTTTTTGGATACAGTCAATCAAGAAAGAAACAGTAGTCCAATAGTCTTTATGCTATTTCCTGATGTTTCAAAAGCCTTCAATACTATGTCCCACCAACTCCTGCTGTACAAATTTCTTCTTCTAGGCCTAGCACCCTCCACTATAAATTAGTTTACCAGCTATCTTGACAGTCTTACCCAGTCCATTACGAGGCTTGACTCCCTTTTTAGCTTCCTCTGAGTTCAAACAGGTGTCACCCAAGGCTCTATATTAGGACATATTCTTTTCAACATCTTCATCAACGACCTGCACAAAGAAGCAAAATATCCTCTATTATACAATAAGTTGATAACTCAGCACCTGTCAACTAAGGTCCATCTCCAACCTCTCTTCAACCTATAACTAAAGATGCCTTTTCTATTGAGAACTGGTTAAAACAATCCCGATTACTCCTTAACCCCAGAAAAATAGTTATTGATACTGACTTCAAACAACACCAAAACATGGAGCACAAACCTTGATGTTGTATCATCCAACAAAACTAAAATTGCACAAGTCACACATATTACATTTTTAGGCATTGACAACAAACTAAAATCTGATCTTCACATAAACTCTGTAGTAAAAAAATGCAAACTGTGACTTCTATACATAGCTAAGGCTTTCCTAATTGACTACAGCAGGAAAATTTCAGCTACATCCCCTCTGCGTCCAAGTCTTCTTTAAGCCTCCACAATAGTCATTAATCTTCCTGTACCCAAAAAATGCAAGTTAGAACAATGGTACAACAAATTTATAAAATTTACATGCAATCTTCTAAACAGTACCCATCACTTCAAAGCTTTCTGATGTCAGTTTCCTCAGAGTCCCTAATCATATCTCATACTCTCAATTAGCAATGGCACAGAAACTGCTGCATCAACCCTCTAACATGTCATTCTTGTTTAATATTATACAATGATGTACACCTCAACAAAACTTTCAACACAAAGAACTAATAATAGACAACACTCTGATAAACCATGCTAGGAGGCTGTGCTGTAAAAATAATAATTGATAAAACTGATATGCCAAAAAGAAACTGTTTTAACGCTTTCATTCATTTTATTACAGAACTTCATTAGAAATACAATCAACACTCCAAATTTATATACTCCCCCTTCACAGATGGATTTGAAAGAAGCCAACATTTAGACAATTTAATAGAGAGATTCATAATACCAGAGATGAGACTTTAAGTGAAAAAAATTAAAATGTTTAAAAGACTATTGTTACTTTATAACAGTTTACAGTTAGACGATATGTTTTTGAAGAATCCATTTGTATGAGGCGTGTACCTAAGGGAATTAGGTTTTGGAAATACCCGAATGGAATTAAAGTGAGCTCAGAGTTATGTATGGAATTATTGGATTTGTTTGATAAGATGGGGCTTGATTATATGAAATTAATTACGAAGGATAACAATAGGAAAATGGTCTGTCTTCAAATTGAAATTGATACAATTCAGAAGGAAATTGTTGATGAATTATTGTTTGACTCTTATCTAACTAACTATGAAAATGTTTTAAAAAAAGTGGAGTTAGGATGTGATAACATTTTGAAAAGAAAGGAAAATAAATTAACTTGTGATGAACTGGCTTTTCAAAATAAAAGGGCTTATCCCCTCCTGAAGGGGCAGTGGAATTTTCAGCAGCATAGGGAGGATTTTTATAATGGTGAGTGTGGATGAGATATTGGTTACTTATAAGTTAATGGATGCTAATATGAATAGGTCCCAACATAATGGTGACATGAGGGAATGGGAAAATTTTGGTAATGATACTAATGACCTGTTTGGGGACCCCCTTTGGGAACATAACACAAATTTCCCCCTTACCCAGACTATCCCCATGTCTGCAAAATACGAGTGACCAGGGGTTGGTTGTAATGGAGGGAGAGGGATTTTTAGAGGATTATCAACACGTTGTCGCCTCACAGTAAGACACTGTCTGGTTCAATTCTCAGCTAAAGTGTCTTCTGTGTGGAGACCTGCGTGAATGGGCGTACCTTCGTTGAAGATTGTGTGTTAGGGCTGGTAACTCGGCATGTAAAAATCAACTACCAATCATTAGCGGACTGGAGTTCCGCTGTTGCGACCCCTAACCGGGAAAAACCGAAAGACACAACATCAACAAGAACATCACCATCATCCCACTCAAAATGGAAATGGAAGATGAAATGGAGATAAATTCTGTTTGAGATAATCTAAATTTTAACATTCCAAATGATATTATCCATGAGTATGAATGATTTCAAATTTTTAACTATAGTAATATAGCAATTACACGGCAACATTTTGAGATCTTTAGAAAGGGACGCACAGTTGTTCCAAGTACATCTTTTGATTTAGTTGATTATTTGTTGGAGATTAAAATGTATGTGAGAAAATTGAATTTAAAATTGTTTTTAGTGGTACTACTGGAGAACAGGCTGAGATTAAGTGCAAAAGTGTATTTAATCCACCTCTTGCACCCCCGATTCAGGTTTTTGAGAGAGTGTGTTAGAAGGAACTAAGAAAATTAAATCAGAAGAAAGGTGGTAAGAAATATAATTTGACTCACGAGCAGAAAGGAGTCTTGATGATTTGATGAGAAATAACCTTAGGATCGTGAAACCAGATAAGGGGAAGCATGGTTTTAATTAATTATTTTGATAACCACCAGGATGAGACAATATTTGAACAATGAAGAATATTTTGAAATTAGTTCCTTGAATGGGCTTAATTGGTCTTATAACAAGACAGTTAAAAATTGCACAGCCTTAGTAATGAGGGGTGATTGATGAAATTGAAATAGACTATCTTAGGGTTAGGTAACCACACATTTCCTCTATCTTTTGTATCCCAAAGGTGCATAATTATGTGTTTGATCCACCATTAAGACCAATTGTGGCATGTGGGGGTGTAAAACTGAACCACTGGCAAAATATGTAGATAAGTCCCTCAAAACTTTCTTTAACAATACGAAGTATGTTTTAAAAGATTCTTGGCATTGTTTAAGTGAGCTTGGGAAATAAGAATTTTGTGAGAGTGGTATTTTTGTGACTACTGATGTAAAAGATTTGTTTTTGGTTATACCTCATGATGTAGGATTAGAATGGTTTACTGATGCCTTATACATTGGGAGATTATTGGAACAAACTAAAATTAAGCTTTTGGTAAATTTTATGGATCAGTTTTGCAGAATAAGTTTGTGGTTTTTGAAGGGAAGTACTACAGGCAGACTAGGGGGTGACTATGGGTGCAGCAGCTGCCCCCATTTTTGCAAATATAGTTCTGTGGTACTGGGAGATGAAATGTGTATTTAACTCTGATTTTAGACATAGTAGAGCATATCACAGGTTTTTAGATGAAGTAGCTTACTTCATTTACTCTTCAGCCTGTGGGTATTCGGATCGGATCTGAGACTGCAGCTTCACCAGCATCTGATCCGAGGTCCAAGCTCCTCCCTTTACCCATAATACCCCTCCATCTCCTTCCTTTCCTCAGATCTTGTTTGCCTTGGCTTAGCCTAGCATCATGGTCCTTAAGCTCTAGGCGTGGTGAGTATAAAGTAATTTTTTGGGTAAGTGAATCTATTTTCTAATAGAGTTAGGTGCATCTATATCACATTATCGAAAGTTTACTTAATCGAATCAATAAAGGTCGAACTTTATTGATCGATTAAGTAAAACATCGAATAACATAAAAAAAAAAAAATTTTAAAAAAACTACATGGCATAGGCAGGGAGCAAGCCCCCCTGCACCCCCCCACACCCCCTACTTAAATATACCAACTCCGAGACCGCACTACATTGAGGTAAATGGAAATCTTCCCTTATGGAGATTTCCGTTTACTTGCACGATGTTCTTCACTTTCAATATTGTTGTGCCGACAATATCAGACTCGATATTGTCAGCTTACGACAATGTGAAGTAGACCCGAGTTAGGGCAGGTATTTCCTTCTTTCCTCCCCACCTCTTTTTGCATCGCTTTTCATAGCAAAAAAAAAAAAAAAGAGAGAGAGTTGGTTAGTGTAGTAGTTACCTTTCTCCCCCTCCTCGTTAGTCTGTGTGTGTGCATGGTTGGGTTGGGTAAAGACCTTTCATTTCTCTTTTCTAGCATGGATGAGCAGGCTAAACCTATTTTAGGAAGTGCACAAAGTGTGGCCACAAGCTGTCCCCAGTCGATGGCCACACTCCGTGCTTTATATACTTAGGAGCCTCTCACATGTCTTCTGATTGCCCGATTTGTGCTGGCTTTAATCCTAGGGCCTTGAAAGACCACAAGGCCAAACTTATTATGAAGGGGCTACTTTCTGTCGCTGTGACTACTTCAGTCATGGCTGTGACAGTCTCTACTCCCCCTTTCATCCTCCTCCCAGGCCGGGACTCACCCTCCTGACAAGAGGCCTGTGAAAGGTGACCTTTCTAAACAGGACAGGGACAAGACGAGGAAGAGATCCCTGGACCGATCGGGTCCATAGGGTCCTTCTCAAAAACTGTAGGCTATTACTAGGCCTAGCACTCCTCGGCTCCAGTCACTTAGATTTTCACCGGAGCCGGAGGAGCATGGACCTGCATCTAGGGCTTCTGTGCACCGATATTCCAGGTCGGTGTCAGTGGCCTCATCTTCACGCTCCACCAGAAGCTTAAGTGAATTGGAGATGGACAAAATGATGCGACGATTCATTTGCACCCAGATCCAGATGGGAGTCTTGCCAGCCCCCTCTCCCTCTGGAGCAGGGGGGGGCTCACTTCCCTTTTTCACTCCTATGACTCCTTCTCTGATCCGACCCCCGGTATCAGAGTTTTTGAATCTGAGAGGTCTCAGAGTCACGAGGTCGGTGCCGATGGTACCTTGTACCTTGATGCCGGCCATTACCTTGAGAACGTCGGATCCAACTAGTTTGGACCCAAACAGCTCTCTGAGCCATAGTCCGGTCTTCGGATTTGAGGTGGGGTTTCCATTGGCTCCGATTGTGTTGGGTCATGGCCCTCCCCTCGGCATCTCTGCGCCTGCAGGCTTGCCTCTGATTCCCCCGTCAGATCTGAGGAGAGCTGCTTCCTTACTGGTGTCCCAGGAGGCTCGCTCTCCTTCGGCATTCGATGTGGTGGAAAGGGTTCTCTCAAGTGGGTCGATGCTCCTGACTGTTTCCTCTGTTTCTGCCCCAGCTCCCTCTGTTTTGGAAGTGAATTTGGACATTTTGTCCACTCAGGGACAGCCCGTGCCTGATGTGCCCCAGGAGGTTCAACTTGCGGAACAACAGGCAGTTTGCGAGTCCACTCTGGAGAGTCCCACTAAAGAGGGCCATGCAAAAGGAGGCAGCTGGACTCCTCCCCAGAGTCCCTTGCATAGGACACCAATTTGGAGGAAGGGGAAGGGTCCCCCGGATCACCCCCCGACGTTGTCTCCTTTGGAGACATCATGGAACTCCTGCGCCAACAGGGGGGTGGTCCGCCTCCAAGCCTACATCGGACAAATTGGTGTTTCTGGAGGCCTTCAGCACGAGCCCGTCTACTTCCTGGGTGTCCCCCCCCCCCCCATGGATCCATTGGTGGACCTTATCACCACCCGGCCATGGAAGGAACCGGACACCTTGGAGCCAATTCCGAAACGCCCAAACAAGATCCTATGTCCCCCTTCATATAAGCCTAGTTGGAACAAAGGGTCCCCTGTAGACGCTATGGTGGTAGCAGCCGCCACCAAGAAAGAACTAGCACAAGAAATTTCTATGGTCCATCCCCCGACAGAGAGTCCAGGATGATGGATTGTCTAGGGAAGCGGGTGTATGCTTCAGCCACCTTTTCTATAAAGGTGCTGAATTATTTGGCACCCTTCACTCGACTGCAGCGTGACCTTGTCAAAGAGATAGCTGATCGTCCCTGGAGTCCATGTTGCCGGAAGATAAGCACACATTCTCCGCATGGATGACAGTAGCTAACACGACCATGCACCTCCTTCCGCATACCACCGAAGGAGCAACAAGGGTGGCTGGGTCTGGCGTTGCCATGAGGCAGCACGCTTGGCTCAAGCTGTGTCAGATCATGGAACCCTTTAAGGAGTCATTTGCGAATGCCCCTTATGATGGTTCTTCTTGTTCGGGAAGACTGTTCACAAGACATTGGTCTAGAGTGAAAAGGACGGGAAGACACTGCCTGCCATCGGGATCCGCTTCTCTACCCATCAAAGATCCTTCTCCAGGAATCAGCAAGGGCAAAAGAAGATGTGGTCCTGGAAGTCTCAGTATTCCCGGGACAATCAGGACTCATCTTCCCCCAGAGGCAGAGGGGGTTTTGATAGATGCCAGCCCAGAGGCAGAAGGGGTCCGAGGAATGTGGGGTCTCGAGTATCTTTCTCGGAGAGGCCTGCACAGCAGTCCTGAGGGGTTGCCTGACTGCTCTGCTCTGGAGGCAGTCGGGGGTCGTCTTTCATTGCACCTAAAGGCATGGGAGTCCATGTCAACAGACCGTTGGGTACTTCAGATCATATCCATTGACTATTCCATCTTTTATATTATCTTCTCTTCCCCCAAAACACCTCCCAGACATACCACCCACGCAAAGGGAGGTAGCAGCGCTCAAAATAAACAAGCTGCTAAAGAAACAAGTCATCCAACCAATCCCCCAAGATCAGTCCAGACTGGACATTTATTCCAGGTTCTTTTTGGTGCCAAGAAAGACGGGGGACCTAAGCCCTTTTCTGGATCTTTCCACCCTCAACCTGTCATTTGCCAAAGAGAAGTTCCAGATGGTCACATTGCAATCCATCCTACCTTACCTGCAGGAGAAAGACTCTATGTGCTCGGCAGATCTCCAGGACGCATACTACCATATACATTTTTTTTTTTTTTTTATATTTTACATTTGTTAACCGGGATGGTCTGACTGGACGAGGTCCATTTACAGCGGAGGCCCGGGGAGAAAAGCTCCACTTAATTAATAAAACAGACAATGATAATAATACATAATGTAAAGTAAATACTTTGTTATTGAGCAGTATTTTGTGCATAATAGAACAGTACGCAAAGAAAGATCATATCAGCAATGTATACAAGTGAACATTAAGTTAGTCATCAAAATATACAGACAGAGATCACAACAACATTTCCAAATGTCAAGGGATACCATTTATTATTTCCATTTTTACTGAGGGTCTGATAATTGGAGAGAAAAGAGAAAGATGGTGGTAGCATACACTAGGATTAAGTAACACATGGACATAGCCAAGAGCTTAATAAGATGAGCCTTAAGGGAATTTTTAGAAGTGTTTGGTATTAGGTGCAGAAGTCACCGAGGGAGATTATTCCAACTTTTTGCTGTACTGTGAGAAAATAGAGCTTTACCTGCTGTGTTGTTGGCTGTGGACATAGAGAGGAGTGATTTGTTGGCAGAGCGGAGTGGTCAATTTGGAATGTAGTTAGTCAGTAGTTCCCTAAGGGCTGGAGTTTTTCATGATATTTTAGGTTGTTATAAGCTATGACTAGTTAGTGGTAGGTTAATAACTGTGGGAGCTCAAGCCACTGAAGTTGCCTAAGAGGTATACAATGGTGTGTTCTAAAGAGGGAATTTTTTGCAAACTTGGCGATTTTGTTATAACACGACTCAAATTTCTCCAGGTCAAATTTTCTAACATAGGTGAGAATAGGTGCTGCATACATGAGTGTGGAAAGAAGGTGGGTTTGAGCTAGGGTGACCCAAGCTTGTCTGATTAACAGACACTCCAGGAGGTTCCTCTGCTTCTGGCTAGGGGCCAGTCATTATCAGTTTCGAGCCCTACCCTTCGGTCTCACCACAGCCCCCAGGGTCTTCACCAAGGTCATGGCAGTTGTAGTGACTCACCTGAGGCTTCAGGGAATACAGGTCTTCCCATACCTGGACAATTGGCTCCTTGTTGCTCCCACCAAGCATCTACTTTGTCAAGCCAGAGACTACTTTTTGAAGCTGTCAGGTCATCTGGGAATCACTATCAGCACAGCCAAGTCTTCTCTGAACCCAGTCCAGGTTCTAGAGTACATTGGAGCAAGGCTAGACACTTTGCAAATTAAGGTGTTCTAACCCAGGAAAGAATTCAGAGCTTACGACTCCATGTGTCCTTGATCACTCAGTCACACCTCCCCTCAGCAGAGACAGTACTACCAGCTCTTGGTTCCATGGCAGCCACCATTACTCTTCTTCCTTGTGCTTGTCTGCATATGTGAGTACTACAGTGGACATTATCAGTCCAATAGTCATGGTTAGATCTACCGTTGATGCATCCAATATACATCAGTAGGGCTGACAGGAAGCCCCTCCTCTGGTGGGTGCACTCCTCAGAACTGGCTGAGGGACACCCATTTATTGCAGCCCCTCCCCAAGCCACAGTGACCACGGATGCCTCCCAACTGGGGGGGGGGGGTGTTGATCGAGAAGGACAGTCCAGGGCACATGTTCCTCGAATGAGACCAGGTTGCATATCGATGTTCTGGAGATGAGGGTGGTCCTTTTGGCGTTGCAGGCCCTTCATGCCTTTCTCCCTCTGGGAACTATTGCAGTTCAGTCAGGTACATCAACAAGCAGGGAGGCACCAGATCTTACCCCTTTGTTGCGAGGCCATGAGAGTGTGGGAATGGTGATTTCCACCAGACGGTTTCTGGTAGCAATGCACATTCCGGGACGGTCCAACGTACTCGCGGACAAACTAAGCAGGACTGTTCTGATGCCTTATGAGTGGTCTCTGAATCCTTTAGTAGCGGAGCAGATCTTCCTCGAGTGGGGTTGGCCTTGCTGTGATCTCTTTGCATCTTCTTCCAGCGTGAAGTGCAACGATTTCTTCGCTCTGACCCCCCCTCCCCGCAGGAGGAGTCCCCCAGAGACGCTGTAGTCCATAATTGGCCTCCCGGTCTTCTCTATGCTTACCCTCTGTTACTTCTTATTTCAAAATTCCTCCAGAAGGCTCGCAGGCTGGGGAGCATAGGGATCCTCATTGCCCCATTTTGGCCTCGCCAGGTATGGTTTCCCTTCCTCTGGTCTCATCTACTAGCTCCTCCATGGATCTTAGATCCAATTCTGAATCTCATCTCTCACCCCTCGGGGGTTCCTCATCCAAACCTGGATAGTTTAAAGCTCACTGCTTGGCTTCCCCAGTTCCCTTGATAGCTAGGACTCCTGGTTTATCCTCTCTGGTCAAGACTGTTCTGGTGGCAGCTCACAAATTGTCTACCAGGAAGCTTTACCATAATAAATGGAAGCATTTCTCCATCTGGGCTTCTCAAAGGTACCTGGACCCTTTCACAGCTCCCACCCCGGCGGTGTTGGAATTCTTGGCATATATATCCCATCAGGGTGCTAGCTGTTCTATTGTAAAAGTTCAACTGGCTGCTATTTCCAACTTCCATTTTGGGGAGAACATGGTTTCTTTAGCATCCTCTAGACTTTGCAAAACCTTAATTAAAGGTACCTTTCTTTTAAGACCCCCGGTGAAGAATCGTACCCCTCCTTGGGACTTAATTTTGATTTTACAGGCTCTGGTTGCTCCACCCTTTGAGCTGGCTGTGTCAGTAGACCTAAAATTCCTATCTTGGAAAACGGCCTTCCTAGTAGCTAGCACTTCGGCTAGGAGGGTTTCAGAACTTCAAGCATTGTCTATCAAAGCTCCATATATGGTTTTCCATAAGGACAGGGTGTCACTTCGTGCCAATCCATCCTTTCTTCCCAAAGTGTCTTCTGAGACTAATATCAACCAGACGATTAACTTACCTGTGTTCTTCCCAAATTTTCAGAACAGGGGTGAATACAAATTGCACTTGTTAGATGTACATAGACAACTGAGGTTTTACTTACACAGAACTAAGGCCTTTCGCAAGTCCGACCAGTTACTTGATTCTTACTCTAAACTCTTTCTGGGCAAACCAATCTCCAAGGTAACGTTGGCTTAATGAATCTCTCATTGTATGCTTCAGGTATACAAAGACAAGGGCATGTCACCTCTGGGTCAAGTAAAAGCATATTCTACCAGGACAATGGCTACCTCGGTAGCTTTTTGGTCCAGGGTGTCTCTGGATGATATTTGTTCTGTGACTATTTGGTCCTCATCTCATACCTTTATTTCTCACTATAAACTAGACATGATATCCTTCCATTAGGGCCACCCAGGTGTTTAGTAGCTGGGGACTCTCTCCTGCAGTTTGAAGAGTAAATGAAGTAAACTACTTCAGATAAAGAAGTTATGTACTCACCATAATGTTCCATCTGAGTTGTACTTCATTTGTCTTCAACCATCCCTCCCTCCTTCCCCCTGACCTTATCATTGTTTTAATACACTGGTAGGTGGGAGAGGGTACCTCTGCGACTCTCCTGTTCATACTTGTTAGATTTGTATATACCTGTTGTGGTAAGGTCTAATTGGGTTGGGCTTAGGTTGATGGTGCAGCAAACTCGATCTGAGGGAAGGAAGGAGATGGAGGGGTATTATGGGTAAGGGGAGGAGCTTGGAGCTCAGATCAGATGCTGATGAAGCTGCCGTCTCGGATGCGATCCGGATCCGGATACCCACAGGTTGAAGACAAATGAAGTACAGCTACTCAGATGGAATGTTATGGTGAGTAAATAACTTATTTTTTGTCCATTTGGAATGGGTCTATTGATAGACTACAGGAATTTGTTTAATATTTAAATGGTACTGTCGACTTTTTGAAATTTACAATGAATTTTGATAAGGACAATATCAACTTTTTGGATTGTACTCTGTCTAAAGATCTGAGTAATAAAAGATTTGTGTCCAATATTTATAGAAAGGATACCTGGTATAATAGCTATTTACACTTTCAGAGTGGCCATCCCCTATGGCAAAAGTGAAATTTAGTCAAAGGGCAATGTGTGTGCCTATCTAGGATGGTCTCAGATCATGATATATTATTGGTAGAGTTATGAAAGTTGACAGCCATGTTAATTGACAGAGTCTATCCTGAACCCATATTGGATGAGATTCTAGATCAAGTTCTTAGTGAAAGACAAGGACATTTCAAACCTAATTCAAATGGGGGTTTGTGTCGGAATGAAAATTGTGATGGAAATAATAATTTCAGTCTGGCCATGTTGTTAACTTAGCAATGGAATGAATTCACAGGTTCAAAGAATAGTTGCCAAGAACTGGGATGGTATATTTGGGTGTACTGATCTAGTGAACAAGTTTTGTGACCAGTCAAGATTTGTTTTTAAAAAAGGGAGAAATTTGAAAAATATGTTTGAAACAAAAGTTGATTTCAGGAAAGGTGAAGTAAGAATGTCAAATTGTGAAACTTGTTCAAAATCTTGATATATATGTATGTGTGTATGTATACACAGACACACACACATACACACACACACACACAGTAAATGGCAGTGGTAGATTTAATTGCAATACTGAAAGGGTAGTTTACCTAGCACAGTGTTTATCCTATGATGCGTTCTGTATGGGGAAGACTGAGAGAGCATTAAGACAAAGAATTTATGAACATTGTTATGCTATGAGGAAAAATGTTAGAAATGTATTATTTAGGCATAGTCTTGTATGTAAGGATTTAAAAAAAAAGTGTTTTTTTTTTTTTTTTTTTTTTTTACTTTAGAGAAAGTTCAACAAAATGTCCTGGGAGGGGATTGGGAAGTACTCCTGGAAACAAAGGGAGCTAGTCTGGCAGTTAAGGTTAGACGCCACCCACCCACTCACCAGGGATTAATAATAACATTTCTATCAGTAGTGTTTTACAGTTGAGAGCAGGGATTTTATGAGTTGTATTAATAATTTGAAGCACCTGATAAGCCTTTTTAATATGACAAAAAGTATTTTTAATGAAAAAGTTGTACATAATGTATTATGAACATTTTTATTGAATATTTATAAGTTTTCAATTGGTTAATTGATTTAATTATTGTAAATAAGGGTGGTATATAAGTTGGGAGTGTTGATTGTGTATATTTCTGGTGAAGTTCTGTAATAAAACAAAAAAGCGCTAAAACAGTTTCTTTTTGACATATCAGTTCTGTCACTTATTATTTTTACAGCACAGTCTCCTGGCATGGTTTATCAGCATATTGTCTATTATTTGTACTTTTTTATGCTGGTTGGAAATAAATACAAAGAACTAATCTTAGTTGAGACCCAGAAATCCTGTAATTTACATGGTGTATCTATGTTCTCAGTAAGCATCTCTAAACTCTGGAACAAGCTTAATAGTTTTATCAGGCTTGTACAAAACCTTTAGTCCTACAAAACTACACTCAAAATACACTTAATGGACTCAACACTTTGCTGTCCAGGTAGGATGAAGCTACACTACTGTAAGCTGTTCTCATTCCATACACTGTGTTGTTTTGTTCCCCATAACTGCTGCAATGTACTATTTATGAGATTTCATGCCATATGATGTACTCCTCATTTATGAAATTTTGTACTGTATTTTCATTACTATGTGAAAAGTGATCAGCAATGTAATTGTGTACAACTTAAGCAACTTAAACCACCCAATGTTTTTTACCATAGAATCCTTAAATTTGTCTGACTTCACAGATTACTGCCTCAGCCAAGGGAGGTCCTATGTATGGCATAACCATAGAACACTATTTTCTCTATAATGAAAATATGTCATTGCTCTGACTGAGAATCTTGTTCCTACCTACTACGTAACACTTCTGTAATTTGTATATAATGCCAGTAGAAGTTTTATTTTCTTGGGAAATTTTGCATCATATGTTTACTATTTTTCTTGTGAAGTTTGTATCATATGTTTTTTACTATTAATGTTGCTAACATGTCTGTGACTATAAAACAACTTTGTGGAACTTATCTTCCTGGGCCTCTGCTGATGGGCTCTTGTATCAGTTAGACTTTCCCTGTAAACAAAAACAAATAATATTAAGTAAGTTAAGAATCGATTGGCTTCATGGTAAGTCTTTATTATAACTAGTGAAAGTTCTTTACACATGATCTTTAAAGAAGAGGTATTACTTGCAGGATGTAGACTCTTTAGAAATTCAACCTTTGTATCCTGACTGGAGGGGGGCATTGCAAGTATTTTAGCCATTCCTCTCAACTGTCTCTGATTTTGACTCAAATTGTTGCTGTTTTTGAGAAAAGGTAATAGATTACTGTTAATAAATGTCATTTAATATATTTACTAAAATATAGGGCAGTCGACTTTTCTGTTTATGAGTAAATTTCAGTAACTGGGCAGTAAGAGTACTACCTGGATGCCAGGAAAAAAGAAATACAGCGCACCCTGAAAAAAAAAAAACAGCTGCAAAAAGTGAGGAAGAAACACTGACTGGGGAAAGTTCTGCAGCTGTTCCGCAAAAAGCAGTTCAATCTAAGACATGACTTCCAGCAAACTATAGGAAGATGTAAGACAACGGCACACAGACCTGGTTAAAATAAGCAAAATGCTGATTCAGTATATCAACAGAAACAGCAAAAGGCTGGAAAAAAATGGAAGAAGCATTAAACAAATATTGTGTTGAGATGATAAAGCTGCAAAAGTCAGAGGATGAAATGAAGAAAAGGCTGGCTGAATATGAGACTGTTCAGGAAGAGATGTTTCAAAAAATAATAGAATTAGGGGACAGAGCACTTGGGGAAAACCTGAGATTTTCAGCTATACCAGTGAAGTTGGAAGAAACTGACTGAATTAATTTTATGAAAGCACAAATAACCAACTGAACTGGTATTCCACAGCAGGAGTTTAGTTGAAAGGGCACATAGTGAATATATGCTCCAGTCCTGGCTTTGAAAAAGCAACCTAGACCTTTGATACTAAAGATGCAATCCTACCAGCAGAAGGAGTTGATTCTGATAAAACTGGCAGAATGACAAAATACTAAAAGTGAGAGAGAGCAGAGTGTTTGTGAAGAATGGTTACTCATTGTACACCAGGCAGAAGAGGAGTAGATTCATTCCTATATCCAGGGAATGTCGAGACTCAGGTGCGATATTCAAACTGCTGTACCTAGCTGTCTTCAATGTATTCTTCCTTGGAGGGACAAAATCATTTTTTAATGAACCACATGCTAAGGAAGAAATACAAAAGTTTGTCAAACAAAAAGTGAGCTGTGAAACAAAATGTGGGCTAGTTTGCAGTTATCTCTAGCTTTATTCATAGGTTTATACTAGGCTAACTGCCCTTGTGAGCCATTGTAAGCCTAGTGAATTATCCCTTGTGAGACTCAAACCCTGCACCTTGTGTTTCTAAGGCAAACGCCTTAACCATTAGGCCACCCTTCTTCTTCTTCTTCTTCTGGTAATAAAGACCACAGAGAGAGACCACCTGTGAAACCTTTTGTACTGTTTCAATGGAAAATGTTGAATTGAAGGAAGGGAGCATGAGAACTGATTAGAAGAATAAAGACTATGTTGGAAATGAAGCAGAAACAGGATTTGGGCGCTGGAGATCAACAGTAATAAAACCAATAACTTACTGTGGGATTACAATTCAAAAATTATATTTGTTAAATATGATAGAAGAAGAAAATCTGGAAATATTGGACTTTTTCAGAATTTGTTGGACTTGTGGGGGCTGCTCTACTTCATATCATTAATGTTCAGAAAAATGCTTTGGGGAGGGGAAGAGAAGGAAGAAAGTTAACTTTAAGGAAAAAACATTTTTTCTTAATAGTACTAGTTTAGTGGTGTATTGTTTTTTTTTTTTTTTTTTGCATGCTATACTACATTTCCCTGCATCCCCCTCTACCTTCTTGTCTATCGCATTCTACATATACTACATTTCCCTGCATCCCACTCTTTCTCTCTCACCCTTAATCCTCTGGGGCATTTTTAAACTGTTAGTGTTTCTGCGCCATTTTGTTTTCCTCTTCCTACTAGTCTGTGGCTTCAAGTCAGTGGTGTGCAGGTCCCTAAAATTACTGATGTAAACAGCTTTTCACTTGTACTCAGCATGTAAACTGTATTTACTTCACCTGGAAGAGCTTTGTATGCTGTTGCAACTTATTTGTGGGATTTTGGAAAGCACGTTTTCAAATATTTGCGAAGTCATGGCTTGGCTGAGTTATTGTCTCATGCCACACAAGTGAAAGGCTGTACATAAATTGATATAGGTTATTTTTTTTATTTGCTTTTGGATATATTTCTATTTATGTAGCAATTGCTCTATTGTACACTTTTACCATATATCTGTAGATTGCAGTTTGAATTTCTTTAGCAGTGTTAACTGGTGACAGTTGGTTTGTAGAATCTAGGTATTGCATTACTGGGCAGTTAACTTGTATAGTGACTGCTTTATGGCATGATCTCTATGTCAAATACTTTTAGTAGCCGTCTTATGGATGTGAAGTCTAGCTCACTTTGTTTAGTTCTAAGTTCCATTGCCGTGAGACTGCCAATTGTTTTAACTCCTTAACCTGGCTTGTGGAATTCAAGAGTTAAATTATAGAACTTCTGTTTAGCTATATTCTCATATCTCAGTTTATTTCAACTAAAAAATGGCACATGTTTACTACATGAACTACAGCAGACATTTTTATTGTCGGTTGTTTTATACTAAGACAGCATGGTTAATAGTTTTATCATTGTTTATGTGAATTTTACCATTGTTTATGTGAAAGTGTTATAGCAGAAGTAAGTTACTGAACTTTTGTCACATTGTTACTGCTCTAATCTCTAAAGTTAATGTCATATGTATTTTATTTATTTCTGTATTTTTCATATTTTAACTCAACTAACTCCTCTTTAGCTGTTATCAGTAATTGCGTGTATAGTATTTCTGTTGTTTTTGTTTTTTTCTTAGCTTTTATATTCAACACACACTCTCCCCTCCTGTTTTCTCTAGGTTTTAAAAGCAAAGCATCTTCCCTCAAGACTGTGTCTACCTTTACTGATACTGCTCCAACTCGTGGAATTACGCTTGTGCTCTGTTGTATAGCCAGTTTACACTAAAAGTATGATCTAAGCTCATACCACAAAGTAGTCTTGCTTTGTCTGTTGTACAGGATACCTGCATACCACTGAGAGCCCCCCCCCATACTCACCTGTTTGGAAACCTTGCCTCTGTCTCTCGCTGCTATCTATAAGTTAGTCACTACCCTAGTGTCATCTCTCTCTTAGTTAGCTATACTCTTTTTGTTTTTCTGTTTGTGGTTTCCTTTTAACTGTTTTTATCTTACTGTGAATACCTGTGTATACCTCGCTATTTCATCTCTTCCTTCTCTGTCTACACCTCACCACCTCTTCTACTTACCTGCTGACTCTCACTGTGTGCTCCTTATTGTTTCCCTCCTGGCCTGCTGATTGTTTCTTGTCGTAGCTCTTCCTGCCCCATCCCGCTCCGTTCGCCCTTGCTTTGGTCTGGCTCACTTTGCTCTCCTCCCACCCCCCCCCATATAATTTCCTTTATACCTAGCCACCTAATCTCTTCCTCCCCTAACTCCACCCCTTCCTGTCTGCTATAACATTCTAAACACCTTACCCATCCCTACTTATCACTTCATAGTTTAGTCTGCTGCAAATCCTCCTCCTTTCTACATATCCCCTACTGCCTCTACAGGTCGTTTCACTTAAATTTTGCTTCACCCATCTAACAGGTCCACCAACTTACTTTTCCTAGTCCTTTACCCACTCCTCACTCCATCCCAATCCTTCTTCCCCACCTTAGGCCATGGCTTTTACAGTCCTCTCTATTTTCCTCTTGCCTCCATTACTTCTCCTTCTCATTCTTACATCTTGTACTACTCCATTACCACCTGTCCATTGAGATCCCACTAATCCCCATACTAACTGCTTCTCATCTCTGCAATACTCTGTTACAGTCTCCTCCTCTATCTTTTCCATGAACATCCCTCTGCCTAAAATCAAACTTCCTCCCCCTCACTCTCTGTCATCTAAAACCAAGACTAAGTACTTGACTTACACCCATTTAATTACAAACTTTACCAACTTCATGCAGCCCTGCTTCTGTCAGAAGACATACATCCAAATTCTGTGCCCATCAATCACCCCACCATGCACAACTCTACCTCTCCCAAGTTAATACATTCATCCTCTCCAAACAAACATATTTCCTTTTACTCTATGAATGCCCATAGTATTCTAAACAAATTTGTGAAATCCATGCCTGGATAGCCTTCCCACACCCCTGATGTCATCACACTAACAGAGACTTGTCTAAAAGCCCAAACATATGATAAAGACATTCTCCCCCTGGTTATAATACACTTCAAATAGATCACCAAAACTTAAAAAGGGGTGGCGTTGCCATCCTCTACTCCAACCACCTTACCATTACAAGATTATGAAACCTATCCCATCCTTTTCTCCTGCTGAACTGCTTACAGCTAACCTTAAAATAAATGACCACATCACTATCACAGTAGCAGCCATTTATATTCCTCCAGGAGATATTCCTCTGCTCGAAAATATTCTTTCATATTTTTCTCAACACATCCCCAGTGAAACTTTCCTATTTGGGGATGTCAACATTAACTGGTTAACTATCAGTAATCCAAATTCTAATACTCATATTAATTTATATGGCTTTACATAGCTAATCTCGCAACCTACCCATACAAACAACTCACACATCTAGCACTCTTTTTGATTGGGTACTTGTATCTAATCCTTCCAAATATCATAACCCTGAAACCCTACCAAACACCCTGAGCGATCACTCCCCTACAAAAGTGCTTATGTTCACTCCCCACTTCTCAAAACCTCCTACATTTATCACTTCTCGTAAACTAACTTCCATCCAGAAACCTTTAATGCCCTCCTCTCTAAAGTAAACTGGAAATTCCTTACCCAACTCCCACTAGAAGAAGCAGTCCTAGCTTTCAACTCCACCTTCCTTAGCATCTTAGACTAACTTGCTCCCCCCTTGCAGAGTCCGAATTAAGTCCACCATATATCCGTGGCTTTCAAAAGCCAGTCATACCCTTATGATAACTAGAGACAAATTATGGAAACAATGGTCACAAACTAAACCCTCTGCAGACTTAAAAAAATATAAATAACTCAGAAATTTGACAAAACAACACATAAACAAAGATAAAAAGGACTTCTATAACCAACCTCCCACAGCCCTAAAATTTAATCCTAAAAGATTCTGGAACTATATTAACCAAATATTACATCCTGGTAATCTTAGCTCCCCCAATCCATGCCAAGACATGACATCTGAAGAAACTGCCACTATCTTCAATACCTATTTTATCGATTCAATATCTAAGCTACTGAACCCTAACCTAAATTCTTCTACTACTAACATCTCCAACTTTTCTGAACCTACTGCTAATATTATCTCCTCAAATACCTTCTCCCTCAAACCTGTACCTACTAGCTGCATCAAAACTCTACTCTCTAAATTAAAACCATGCTCAGCATCAGCTGACAATATTCCTTCCACTTTTCTTCTACTAGCAGCTGACTCTCTTGCTCTCCCTGTATCTATCCTAATAATTCACTTTATCTCTGAATCTAAAGTCCCTTCCATCTGGAAACAATGCTACACTCTACCTATACACAAAGGAGGTAACTCCTCTGATATCTCCAAATTTATACCTATCGCCATCCTCTCCCCTCTCTCTAAAGTACTAGAAAAATGTATTCATAAATAAGTTATGCAGTATCTAATACAGGAAAATCTGCTTACACCCACTCAACATGGCTTCAGACCTACACATAGCACCACTACAGCTCTATTATCCTTCCTCAACAATGTCTATATACCCATGGACGGCCATAAACTTATTTCTTGCCTATTCTTGGACCTCTCAAAAACTTTTGACACTGTCACACACTCTCTTCAGCTGCACAAACTGCATAACCTCAACTTCTCCTCTGATACTGTTGCATGGTTCTCTAGCTATCTCACTGATTGATCTCAATCAGTGAGATAGCACTCTGCACTCTCCCCTCCTCTCCCTGTAAAAATGTGTGTACCTCAAGGGTCTATCCTAGGGCCTTTACTTTTTAATATCTTTACTAATCAGCTCTATACCTCCTGTCCTCAGTCATCTTTAGTGCAATATGCAGATGACTCTACAGTCGTCACCACAGCCAACTCTCCCTCTAAGCTCTTCTCAGCTACTCAGGCATCTTTTAACTTAGTTGAAACATGGCTCTCCAACAACCAGCTCATCCTTAACCCTGAAAAAACAAAGCTGTTACTCTTCCTACCTAAAAAGTTCAACAATATTAAGCCCTCCTTCTCCATACAGTCCCTTAATAACTTCCCTATTCGGGTAGAATCCAGTTCTGAGCTCTTGGGCATAACCATCAATGATCAGCTTAAATTTGACTTGCATGTTAGTAACTGTATCAAAAAGACTAATTCAAAACTAGGGCTCCTTTACCGTAACAAGAAATTCCTTATCTCTGAAGCCAAGATTACTCTCGTCTCTTTACCTACCTTCTACCCAGTCTAATGTACAATTCTCAAATTATCACAAATCTTAACTTAGCACTCCTGACTAAACTCAAATCTACCTACAACAAAGTAGCTAGATTTGTGGCCCAACAAACCCACAAATCCCATCACTGTCTCTCTCTAAAACACCTAAACTGGCTTGAATTACCCCACCAGCTTCTTCTCTCTCAGCTCCAGATCATCCATTCTATCCTATACCAACCTTCCTACTGCCCAACATTATCCCGTTTCATCTCCCATTATTCTCCCTCCAGACATCTCTGAAGCTGTAACCAAGACCTACTACAAATCTACAAACCCAAGTCTAAATTTGGATGCAACATGTACAGCTATCACCCCACTATTGCCTGAAATAGGCTCCCACTAGAAATCTAAACAATTTAAGACAGCCACCAAAGAGCACCTTAAAAGTCACTGGTCCTGCCACTGCACTCTCCCTCCTTAAGCATCCTCTACTTCTCATACATTAATCTACTTTCTGCCCTTAACTCACTCTTCTCACTAGCTCCCTTTAATCTTCCTTGACTTCTCTTTCTACTGGCTTCTAAAATCTGTTAAGCAAATTGCCTCAGAGAAACATTCTATTGTAATTGTCTTTCCTTCATGCAACTGCATCATGATAAAACTGGGATTTTGTAACCACTTACTCCAAAAACTATACTCATCTTAATGACATATTTCTTTTTATACATCTTGAAATAGTTATGCTATACTCCTGATTTTTGACACTGTATAACATTGTATTGGTACTTAATGCCTTGTAATAATCCTGTAAGATTGCTGTTTAATGCTAATTTATAATGAAAATTGTATAATGTATTGGAGCTTTTCTCCCTGGGCCTCCTCTAAAAAAGGGCTGTTCAGCTCAGTCGGACGGTCCCGGTCAACAAATGTAAAATAAATAAATAAATGTAGGCACTGCAATGTAAAAAAAAAAGCCTGGTTAAAGGAGCATGACAAAAGAAAAAATAATGTAGTTTTTCTCAGTCCTGCATGGAGGAATGGGTAGATTAAAGACCTTAGACTGATTTAGTAACACGTTTTAAGAGAATGCAATTAAAGAAAAAGAATATTGAATATTATGAGTTTTGTTCCTGATCCGTGGTGTTGGTGCTGCAGTAGCATTGTCGCCTCACAGTAAGACGCTGTCCAGTTCGATTCTCAGCTAGAGCGTCTTCTGCGTGTAGACGTACGTGAATGGGAGTACCTTCATTGAAGGTTGTGCATCAGGGCTGGCGACTCGGCACGTAAAAATCAACTGCCAATCATTAGCGGACCGGAGTTCCACTGTGGCGACCCCTAACTGGGAAAAACCAAAAGACACAACAACAACATGAGGCTTTTTTCTAGCAAATGAATGTTTGCTTAATAGCAATTCTGTATCTGGCCCTCACGTTTCCATGGAAACAGTCTAATACAAAGAAATTGACTGTCTGGCTTTCATGACTCCATAGAGACAATCTGATAATATTTGCTGTCTGGTTCTCATGTCTCCATAGAGACAATCTGATACAGTCTGGTAGAGAGTGATTTGCTGGGCGGGGGAGTAAAACTGACTAGGCGATAATGTTCTCTGAAAGCATTCATGGATTTTCCCAGCTGGGAGAGCTATAAAGATAAGACAAAACCAGTTAGCATGTAGTAGAAGCACAGGATGCACCATGCGTCTTAGCATGGACATCCTTTCTTTTAGGTTAAGTCAAGTCTGTGAGTGTGGCTGTCAGTTTGGGACAATTGTTCCTATTAGGAGGGTAAAACTTCAATATTTGAAGATGTACCTAGTTTTGTGTGTTCATAGGTAGGTACTAGGCTATCGGCCCTAGGGCCTATACAAGCCTAGCCAAAAAGGTACCATGGCTTTCGCCACCCAAGGAAATTATTTTCCTGTGCCCCTGTTGAGCAGAGCCAAAGAGGTGATCCCCGGGGTGAATTTCCTGTTTCCCATCCAATCATCAGGATTTTTTTTTTTGAAGAGTGCTATTGAGGAGCTTTGTTTGATGTAGATAGGTAGTTTGTTCCAGAGTATGGGAAGTCTCTGGGACAGGAATCTGTCCCTCCAGCATGTTCTGTTTATTATGGTGACAAGGTTTAGGTCCCTAGAGCATGTAGCTCGGAGGTATTGGGATTTCTTTAAGTGGAGCATGTCCAACAGCTCTGGGTTTGACATAGCTTTGTATGTTAGGCAGAGATCGCCATGTGATGGAGTAAAGCTGGAGTTTTTTTAGACGGTCTGCGTAGGGCATCTGTTTGAGGCCAGTAATCGTCTTTGTGAGGTATTTCTGTGGCCTTTCCAGTTGTTGTAGATGTCTAGTGAGGTACATACCAAAAGGGGCATTGTATTCTATAATGGGTCTAATGATGACGAGTAGATGGGAACAATGAGCTCTTTTTTTCCTGGATGAGAAACCTTTTGTGATGAGGTGTGCCACATAGAAGGATTTCCTAACAACTGTGGCAATGTGATTATCAAAGGAGAGACTACTGTCCACCTGTGTCACAAGGTCTCTTATCACACTTTCGATGTTAAGTAGACTACTACTATGTGGTAGCTTATGTGTACAGAGTTTTTACCAAAGGGGATGACAATGCACTTTTTGGCACTGAGCTTGAGGCCATGGCTTTGACACCAGGCATCTGTCTCAGTGAGGCCCTTTTTTAGGATGTCCACATCGTTAGGTGTTTCAGTTATGGCTCCAAGTTTGCAGTCATCTGCGAACGTCATTAGCCAAAGACCATCTGTGTTAACCTGTACTTCAGAAAAGTAGATACCAAACAGGAGAGGACCCTGGACTGAACCCTGTGGTACTCCACTTGTCACTGGTCTGAAGTCGGATTTGGAGTCTGCTACTTTCACAGTGTTGGTTCTGTCAGTGAGCCAGTTGGCAACCCATCTTGTGACATAGGGATTTATACATAGTTTAGTGAGTTTATGTATACTTCTAGAGTGAGGGATGGTGTTGAAAGCCTTGGCAAGATCTAGATAGGCTGTGTGAACCACCTTACCCTTGTCTACGGCTTTGGTGACTGCTCAAAGAAATCAGTCAGGTTTAGGAGACATGATCTGCCTTTTACAAACCCAAACTGGGTGGGGTCGAGTGTTTGGAGTTTACCAATGTCTTTGTTTATAAGTTCCATGATGATATGTTCCATGGCCTAGTAGACCAGACTCATTAGGCTAATGGGGCGGTAGTTACTTGGGTCCATAGTGGCTCCCCCTTTGTGGAGTGGGATAACTATCGCTGTGCGCCAGTCAGTAGGCACAAAGCCTGAGGTGAGGCTATGATTGAACATGGTGCTTAGGTGGGGTGCCAGTTCATTCTGTAGTTCATGTAGAACGCAGCCTGGGATGTTGTCAGGTCCCATTGATGCTATGTTCTTGGCTTTGGAGAGTGTGGTTATTATCTGTGTAGCAGTGATTACAGGAACTTTGCATTCTTCTGGTATAGAGATGGGCCCTTTAGGTGGTGGGGGGGTAAAGTTGGCAACAAATCTTTCTGCCAGGATGTTGGTAATATCAGTTGGTTCTGTATATTTAGTGCCATTGTGCTGTAACTCAGAGCAGATTTGAGTGTTGCCATTGGGATCCTTGACATAGCTATAGAATGCTTTGTGGTTGTCTTTAGAATCAGTGGCAATTTTGTTTTCATAACTAGCTTTGGAGGATTTTATGAGGGATCTCAGTTTCTTACTGAGGCTGACCAGAGAGTTCTTCCAGTCATGGGATTTTACTCTTTTTTGCAACAGTTTCTTTCTTCTATTGTAGAGTTTGTTTATGGCAGGGCACCACCAGATTGGCTTCCTTTTTTGGAGGATAGCACCTTGGTTCTGTTAGGGATAGCATGATCCATGCACTCGTGTAAGTGCTTATAAAGTGCATTTGTGTAAGATTCAGCAGTCGTACCTCTATTGTTCGTCTGCATGGGTGTTGTGAAGTTTGCCACTTCTGTCTTAAGAAGTGTGGTTGGCTTTGCAGAAATTTTTTATGGTGGTTTCCCTAATGGGGGGTGGGGGCGGGATGTGGATGTCTAGGCTGATTAGCTTGTCAGATCTGACCAACGAGGAATTGACCTTTGATGTGGAACACTGGTCACCCATGTTGGTAATTACCAGGTCTAGGATATTGCTGCCCCTGGTAGGGGTGTGAATAAGTTGATCCAAGGCACTGGAATTTATGAATTCCAGAAAACGTTGAGCAAAAGAGTTGGTACATGAGTAGTTTTCCCAGTTAATGGTGAGGTAATTGAAATCGCCCCTTATTAGGGTATTCGGTTGTACCCTATTATTTTCTAGTGTATCACGAAATGAGGAGTGGGAATCCTGGGGCATGGTGGGGGATTTTGTAGCAAGTTGCAGTTTGGATTGCAGTCTTGCCCAGAGTTAGTTGCACTTGGATAATCTCCAATGCATTATGCTGAGCAACTAGCCTAGAGGTGTGGCTCTCCTTAATGAATATGGACATGCCTCCACCTTTAGTGTTTCGGTCCAGGTTAGGTGGCCGAAAGGTGTGATATAAATTATAGCCTTGAACCAGGTCTCTATCACTGCACAGATGTTGATGTTTTCCATTTTAAGTAATGCCTCAAGTGAATGCATTTTGAGGTTTAGACTTTTTGCATTGAGTAGCATTACCCTCAGATTTTGCTTGCTTGTACCTGTTACGGTGGTGAATTTGTCATTTGAACCTTGCCTAAAAAAGGCACTGTATGGGTGGCAAGAGCCTTAGCCAGTATCCGGAATCCCGAGGGCGACAGGTGCAAGCCATCTCTGGTAAAGGATCGTGGTCTGTCGATCATGTCATCCCAGGCAGACAGATACTGGATCCCCTTAGAATGACACCAGAAGCTTAGCCAATTGTTGAAGTCAATCATTTTGTCCTTGTACTGTGGTATTATTCTGGGTGATGGCAGGATGCTACTCAGGACTAGGGTCATACCTGCATGGGCTACAAGATCGGAGAGCTCCTCCATGTCTCTTTTCATGTAGTCCAGGGAGGTAAGTCTCAGGTCATTCACAACAACGTGGACAATGATGGAGTCATATTTGTACTTGTTGTGGAATGACCTGAATGCATGCGTTATGTGGCGGATCCTGACACCTGACAGGCAGCTGACAGTAACTTTCTCCTTGTTTAGCCTGGTGAGTGGAACATCAGTGTGTTAGTATAAATTAATAGGTTTTAGGGGCGTGTTGGGGTTTGTTTTTTGTTTGAGGGCTTTCAATAAAACAAAAAGTTTTGTAAGATGTGACATAGGCTCAAATGGATATGAAACAACTATATAAAAGTTCAACGTGCCAAACAGTGTATGCATGTATCACTAAAGCAGAAACTAGACTTTTAACAAAAAAGGTGTTGTAGATAAAAGGTAGGAATAATAACTTTTTAATGCAACGATGCTTAACACACTTGGAAAGAATTGAACACGTGAATTCGATAAAGAAATGTTTTCAGGATGGTTATTCAGCAGAATATCTGGAACAAAAGAAAAGAGGAGTATTTATATTAATTGCAGGAGAGGCTCCAATTGTGTTAGAAGAGGATAAAAATGGTAATTATTTGTTTAATTTTATTTTTATGTAACATTTCTTTGCCAGGATAGTTCGACTGGACAACAAGTGTCTTTCAGTGGAGTCCTGGGGAGAAAACTCCATAAGTTTACAGACAAAAGAAAAATTTACAAAAGAGACATTACAGAGTAGAAGCATACAGATTGTAGACTTTACAGCAGTTAGTATACAATAAGAGAATATTACCCCTTTTGGTTAAAAATACAGGTGTGCAAAATATACAATGAGAGGAGATAAGAACCTGGTAGAGCATTGCAAGATATTTCACAATTGAATAAGAGCATATAAATGTTTAAGTTTCCATATATACATTCAAGCAAATATACATGTAAGAGTGTGTGTGTGTGTGTATATATATATATCTATATATATATATATGTATATATATATATATATATATATATATATATATATATATATATATATATATATAGATAAATATGCACCCACATACACACACACACACATACATATATATATATATATATATATATATATATATATATATATATATATATATACACACACACACACACACACACACATATACATACACTCATGTATAGGTTATTGCTCACACATGGATAGGTATAGTTCGAATCTGCTGTTTGTGTTGTCTAGGACAGATGGGATGTAGAAACAGTGAATGGATGATGCTTCATGGGGTCAATTACAGTTGCAAAGATGGTTGGTGAAGAGGTAGATTTTAAGTAGGCTTTTGAAGAAGGGTGTGGAGTTTTGTAGTCTGAGGTCAGGGGGAAGGTTGTTCCATATTTTTGCTATTTCATGGGCAAATAGTGATTGCCCAGAGTTGTTTTTGCTTGTGATGGTTTCGATTAAGGCTTTGTTGAAGGACCAGAGTTGTCTATTTGAATTGTAGAAGTTCAGCATGCCGGTCGGGTCAGAGGTTTTCTCGTGATAGTACAGAGTTAGATGAGCTAGGCTGAGTTGATGGTACCTTAATAGGTTCGGAAATTCAAGCCAGTGCAGGGCTTTTAAGGAAAGGCAGTTGTGGGATAGTGATTTGGCATTGGTAGCGAATCTAACGATTTTGTTGTAACAGATGGAAAGTTTATTAAGGTCAGTTTTGTAAAGATTTGTTACAATTGGGGATGCATAGTGTAGAGTAATAGGAGGTGGGTCCTGGCTATTGCAATTCAAGATTCGGTGGTTAGATAACTTTTACAGCAATAGAGGGAACCTAGCTTTTTGTGGACTTTAGTGATGGTGGTTGATATGTGTTTTGTGAATTTGAGTTGCTGGTCAATGGTAACTCCTAGGAGTTTAGCCTCAGTGACGGGGTGATTTGGGTTTTGTTGGCGGAGAGTATAGAGAAGGTAAGTTTGCTTGTTTTAGTAGAGTGGAATTGCATTAGTTGTGTTTTCTTGGGATCTAGTATGAGTTGTGAGTTGTTAAGCCAGTTCTCTATTTCAGAGAAGGCTTCTTGGCCTTTCTGTTGGAGAAGTTGGATGTTGGGTGCAGAGCATATGAGAGTTTTGTCGTCAGCATATTGGAATGTGTCTGCTTTAGAGGTAGCTGAATGGAGTTGGTTTGTGAAGATATTAAAAAGAAGGGGCCCTAGGATTGATCCTTGCTGCACACCTAAGGAGGTTGGGAGGATAGAGAGTTATGCCATTTGACAGATTGTTGGTGATTATCTAAATAGCTTTCAAACCAGAGTAGGGTGGGGTTGTTAAGGTTGAGGACAGAGAGACGAAACAGTAGTTTATTATGTGAGACTGTGTGAAATGCCTTGGATAAATCTAGGAAGGTAACTGAGACTAATTTACCTAGATTCCTGTGGGAGTTTATAGTATTGGTGAATTTGAGTAGGGCAGTGGTGGTGCTGTGGGATGGGCGAAATCCGTGTTGGGTTGAGGAGAGAAGGTTGTTGGTGAGGAGGTAGGAGAGGAATTGGTGATGAATATATCTTTCTAGGATCTTAGAGAGGGGTGAGAGAATTGCTGTTGGTGGATAGTTGGAAAGGTCTAGGGAGGGGCCACCTTTGTGGAGAGGTATGATATATGAAGTTTTCCACAGGGATGGAACGGTGTGTTCGGTGGCGGATCTATTTATTAGAAATGAAATGGGATAGGCTATAGCTGTGGATGCAATTTGGAGATATTTGACAGGAAGGTTATCGGCTGCAAGGGTGGTTGGTTTGAGTTTGGCTAGGAGTTTTTGGATAGTAGAGGTAGGAATAGATTTAAATGTGAAAGGTATAGTATAGATTTGGGCCTGAAGTGGTTGTGGGGTGTTGGAGGAAGTGATGTTGTTTAAAAGTTTGAGTACTGAGGAGGTGAAATAGTTATTAAAGCTGGAGGCTATGTCCAGGTCTGTACCTGTTATATTGGGGGCGGGAGTGTTTGTTCTTCCGGGCTATAGGATGTTATTTATTGTTGCTCAGAATTTTTGTGGTTTGGTACTGTATTTGTTTTGCTGAGTGATGTAGTAAATTTGTTTATCGAACTTACCCTGCTTTTTTGCTTTGTTCCAGAGCTTTTGAAAGGTTTGCTTAGTTGCAGGTGATCTGGTCTGGTGCCAGGTTTTCCAGGCTTTATCCCTGGCTCTAAATAGGGTTTTTGGAGCCAAGGGGTGGGGTTGCTATGTGTCCTGATAGTTTGTAAGGGAGCTAGTTGGTTGATGATATTTAGGAATGTGGAGTTGACGTAATCACCTGCTTTGTCTAATGAAAGGGTTTTGATGGGAGACCAGTTGCAATGTTGCAAGGCTCTTATGAAGTGATCTCTAGGAAAGTTTTTGTTAGAGTGGGTTTGTAGAAGCTAGGGAGAGTTAATTATTTTAAGTTTGTGCCTGAGGATAAAAGTGGGGCTGTGGGCACTCAGAGAATTTGGTAGGGTGCCACATTTATGGGCAGTATTTGGTTGATTTGTGAGGATCCAATCAATTATATATTCTCTTTTTGTGATGTTATCAATGCATGTGGGAGTATCTATAAGTTGGGTGGAGTTGTATAGGTTAATGTGGTGGGTGGGGGTGGGAAAGTGTATGGAGTTACAGTCAATGTTTACGTCACCTAGCACAATAGTTTCTTGAGGGAGGGAGTATGAGGCCCAGTGAGGTATGGATTCTAGGGTGGTTAGGTTGTCACCCGGGGGTATATAGATACCCAGTAGGTTTAGGTACTTATGGTTAAGGGAGAGTTTTGCATTTAGAGTCTCTGCATTGTTGAAGTTGGGGGAATCCTTGTGGAGGAGTTGGAGTTGTAAGTTGGTTCTGTGAAATAGAGCTAAGCCTCCACCTCTTTTATGTAGCCGGTCTGGCCTGAGAATGTTATACCCAGGTGGGGTGATGGAATTATCTTTAATACGTGGTTTAAGCCATGTCTCTGTGATGAGAATAATATCAGTGTTATATATAAGGAGATGGGAGTATGAAGGTCTTCTATTTTATACATGATACTGCGGGTATTCATATTTAGTATCACTAAATCGGTGGGTTTGTGCTTAGTTGGATAGTGATGGCTGCATGGCTTATTAGCAGGGGTTGCTGGCCCGGGGTTGGGGTGAATGTCTCTTTCTAGTAGTAGCTGGGTAGTTATACAGGTGATAGTTTTTTGGTATTGATGATTAGGTAGTGAAATTGTAGACTTGGTTGTTTTTTGATGGATAGAAGTGGTACATGGGAGGGGCATGATATATGAGGGGTTGGGTGTATATGGTGGGGTATATGCTTGCGTGAGTGGGAGTGATAGTAATGTTGTGGGTTACGGTGGGGGATTTGGGGTGGATACAGTGGGTGACTGTGAAAAGATAAGAGGTGCTGATGGTGGCTATGGAGAGACAGTGAATAGGTAGGTTAATCCCAGGAGGGTATACTGGAGATGAGACTGGGGGTAATGAGACATAGTGGGAGTGAGGTTGTGAAGTTAGAGGTGGTATTTATATTTGGTGAGGGTGTGAGTTGGGTGAGTAGGAGATATAGGTGTGGATATTGAACTGGTAGGTGGGCTGGAGTGGTGCGAAGTGGAAGGGCGTGTGCAGATGGTGCTGAGGGATATAATTATTAGATAATGGGAGGATGAATTATGAAAGATTTGTAGTGCTAAGGGACTACTGGCAAGAGAGGAGTATTACATTATCATGATTTATATTCCGCCTAAAACTGCTTAATGGAGCTTAAGAACATTATGGGAGAAATAATCAGTTTTCAGCAAGGAATATTACTTATAGGTGGGGACTGGAATGTGTTTTGCAATAGTGAAGATGTTCTTCATGTTTCACTGTTGCAGTCATTACATTTGGGTAATCCTGCTGGCATGTTGCTCTCAGTCGGCCTGAATTCCAAAGTCCTGGTTCCTTCGTTGGCTTCTGTCGCATCTTCCCTGATGTCAGTTCGTCAGGGGTATAAAAGATGCGGCCGATGCCATTTTCTTCAGTCTTTCTTGTCGCGCGGTGCCCGAAGCAGAAGCAGTTTGCAAGTGCCGGTCAGCCGACTCCTGAGATTTTCTTGTTCGAGTTTCAGATCTTCTTCATTAAAGCTAAGTACCCCATTGGGGAAACTTTTTTCTTGCTCCAGACCGATGTCAGAAAAAGTAAGTAATTGCATTTCTTGTGGAAAGCAAATACCTCATAAGGACTTTCATTCTTACTGTATTCCTTGCTTAGGCCCTGATCACAACGTTTCTGGTTGTCGGTTTTGTGCTAGATTTAACCAATGCACTATTAAGCGTTGGTATGATTTTGCTTTAAACTATTTTGGACGCCGGTTTAATTATCCAGAAATGTCGTCTGATAGCCATCCGACTACCGGAGTTCATAAAAAACACAAAGAAAAGGAGAGAGATAGACAATTGAGGCCCAAAACCGATGAAGCTTCTCCTAAGCCAGTCACTGGTTCGCCAGTTCTCAGTGAGGTGCTTTTGCAGCCCCTGATGCCCGCTACTTTAGAGTCACAGGCCACAACCGACGCCCACGTGGAGTCTGCCATACCGCTGGAAACTCAAGGTATTGGAGCCTCGGATACTATTCCTTCAGATGGGTCTGGAGCCGCTGAGCAGGCACCGGCTTCTGAGGGTTTATTCAGACCTAAACATTTTTACATTAAACCAACCTCAGCTTCAAAGGCAAAGGCTAAAGCACCTTCTAAAGCAAATAAACAAACTCAAGAGCCACGTGGACAGGCCTCTATGCCCAAAAAACAGATGCTCAAAATGGCCGAAGACTTAATTACCTTGATCAGGGTTTCCCATCCCCCTTCTGATAAGAGGCCTAGGCAAGAGACTATGAATCTTCAGATCAGGTTTCTATTTCTTCTGATTCCTCTTCTGATCAGGAATATTCTCTTCCCCCTATGAGGATTCTGATGCTGAAGAATCTATACCTTCAGCTTCTCCTCCAGAGGACTATTCTTTTGGGGAAACCTTGCATACCATGAGGGAGCATTTCCACTGGGAGAGCTAAGATTTTTCAGAATCTAAAAAGAGGCTCAGGGATTTCCTTTTACTACCTCAACACAGGCCACTAGCGATTCCACCTGTGTTAGACATTGTAGATTGTGTTTTCGGAGTCTATTCTTCCCCCTGACTCCTTACCTCCAGCTCCTGTTAAGCCTGACAGATATTACAGGGTTCCGGACTCTCATAAATTCCTTTTTAAAAACCCTGCTGCAGATCCCGAAACAATTTCACAGGGTCCCAAAGGAGTTAAAGCTTCCACTGCAAAAAACCCTACCCCCTCTGACAGAGATTCTAGGGCACTGGATGGATGGGGAAAAAAGGTTTACACATCTTCTACCTTGGCTATAAGGGCCTTAAACTGTCAGTTTCATATGCTCAGATATCAGCAACATGTCATGGCATTGCTTAAACAGAAAATGTTATTAAACTCTGAATATGCAGAAAACAAGGAAATGCAGGATTTATTGCATGCAGCTGAGCAAGTTGGAAAGCATACTTTGCAATGTGGTTTTGATTCTTTGGAGGCCTCCTGCAGGGCCGCAGTTACGGGTTCTGTAATTAGGAGTCATGCTTGGTTAAAGGAACAAAATCTGCCTGATCATGTCAAAGTTAAATTATTAGATGCACCTTTACAGCATGATACTTTGTTTGGTGTTAAGGCAGAAGAGGTGTTAAAGAAAATGGAGGACAAAGCTAAATCAATGCAAACTGTCAAAGATTTTTTACAAGTACAGCCACCTAGGTTTAGTAGACACTGGCCTACAAAGAATTGGTCCTTTCCTGTGTCAGACAGACCACAAAGGGGCAGATCCAGATGCCCTAGAGGCAGATCCCAGGCGCAAGGTTCATACAGGTCAAAGCAGTGGGGTGCTTCTACCTCCAAAGTTGGAGAAGACAAATCACAACCATACAGGAAACAGTCCCAATGACTTCCCCTTGCCTGCACCAAGCACTTATCTCCTGGCAGCACCCTTAGGGGGAAGATTAGCACTTTTTTTTCCTCAAAATTGGTGCATTATAACCCAGGACAAGTGGGTTCCAAATATCATGTCACAAGGCTACAAGTTCCATTTCCATTCCCTGCCAAAGGCAAACGGCTGGCCAGATCTGCCAAAAAAATCATCGGGCAGAGGCACAAAAACAAGTCTCTTCCCTCATGGACATGGGGGCCATTCAACAAGTACCAGAGCAAGAGCAGGGACAAGGATTTTACTCAAGACTGTTCTTGGTACCCAGAAAGGACAAGGCCTGGAGACCAATACTGGACCTATCTATTGTGAACACATTCCTGGATATACCAAAATTCAAGATGTTGACTTTACAGCAGCTACTGCCCATACTGGGCAAGAACGCTTGGCTTGTGACTCTAGACTTAAAAGAGGCATACCTGCATGTCCCAATCAGACAGTTATGCAGAAGATACCTCAAATTCAAGGCTGGCTCAATGCATTACCAATTCTCTGCACTGCCCTTTGGCTTATCTACTGCGCCCAGGGTCTTTACAAAGTGCCTGGCACCAGTAATTGCATTCTGCAGACAAAGGGGAATACAAATATATCCTTACTTGGACAACTGTCTAATTCAAGCAGAGAACAAGGACATTCTTCTACAGCATCTGGCGTTTGTAAAAAGACTTCTAACATGCCTAGAGTACGCAGTCAACGAAAAGAAATCAAAACTAGTACCCTCTCGGGAGATAATATTCCTGGGAGCAAGCTTAAATACAAATACCCGGATGGCTTATCTCATGCCAGACAAACAAAGGCAACTGACTTCCTATTTCAAAACGTTGGCAACAAAAGCCCAGTTATCTGCAAGAAAAATTCTGCAGGCTTTGGGCTTCATGGCATCCTGCATCCTACTAATTCCATATGCAAGACTGCATATGAGGAAACTTCAATGGTACCTAAAAAGTGTTTGGACTCAACATTGCCACAGCCTGGAAACATTGATTACTCTCATTCCCTGCCTACAACAGGAGTTTCGATGGTGGGCAAAGGCTTGTCGCCAAAACAAGGGACAGCCATTCACCTTACCCCCAGCCAGGCAGACACTAACAACGGATGCATCAGATTATGCCTGGGGGAGTCCACATGGCAGGAAGATGCATTCAGGGCACATGGTCCTCAACCCAAATGCACCTACATATCATTCAAAAAGAGATGCTAGCTGTTCAAAATGCCCTGACAGCCTTCAAGGACCTACTTCATCAGGGACAACTACTGATAAAGACAGACAACACCACGGTCATGTGGTATATAAACAAGCAGGGGGGCACACATTCTTACCCCCTTTGCAGACTAGCTATGACTTTGTGGGACACAGCATTAACTTACCAAGTACATCTGCAGACACAATTCCTGCCAGGAAGGAAAAATACTCTGGCAGATGAACTAAGCAGAAACCTCAAGGATCCCCACAAGTGGCAGCTGGATCCACAAGTCTTCAGCATGATAACAAGGAAATGGGAATGCCTGGACATAGATCTATTTGCCTCCCCTCACAACTACCAACTAAAAAGATTCTGCACAAGGACTTATCACAGACAAGCATGGAAAGTGGACACCCTATCTTTCAGCTGGAAAAACCTATCAATATATGCCTTTCCCCCACTGCCTCTCCTCCCCAAGGTGCTCCTAAAGGCCAGACAGGAGAAGCCAAAAATGATACTGATTGCCCCAGACTGGCCCCGCCAGTACTGGTTTCCAGTCGTAAAGAACTTGCCTCAATGCCCAGCTTGGACCTTACCTCAAATACCTCATCTACTGTCCCAGCAAAACAATCAGATCCTGCACAGCCAACTCAGGACTTTAAACCTGGCAGCATGGCGGATAATGTAGTCATACAAAACACACTTCACAGTAAAGCTGTGATGGATGTCATTTTGGAGGCCAGAAGGCCGAGTACTAGAAAATCTTATGCTGGAAAATGGAAGAGATTCTGTGCTTGGAACCAGGCACAAGGAACTGATACACCTGTGCCAAATATTCCTCAGATTTTACAATACTTAACTGAGATGCTGGACAAAGGCCTATCTTTTTTATCTATTAAAATTCATGCCCCTGCCATTTCGGCTCATTATAATACAGAGCCACCAATCTTTTCACATCCCTTATTAAAGCAGTACCTCAGAGGAGCCAAAAATGTAAGGCCTCCAAGGAAATCACCACTGCCTGCACAGGACCTCAACTATGTCTTGGAAAAACTCTCCCTGCCTCCTTTTGAGCCAGCTGCTACTGCTGATATAAAGTTTTTATCTTGGAAAGCAGCTCTGCTCCTAGCAATAACTTCTGCAAGACGAGTTTCAGAGCTACAGGCACTCATGGCTGTGGAACCTTTTATCACTTTTTGTCCAGACAGGGTCTCTGAGGACAAACCCAACATTTATGCCTAAGGTGGCGTCCAGTGTGGCTCTTAACCAAACTATTCATCTGCCAACTTTTTATCCAAATCCACAGAATAAGGGGGAGAGAATTATGCATTCTTTGGACGTACACAGACAGCTTAGATTCTACTTAGACAGAACCAAAGTTTTCAAAAAGACAGAGCAATTACTAGTGGCATATGCTGCAGGATCACAAAGAAAGGCTATCTCAAAGCAGACTATTTCAAAGTGGATAGGTCACTGCATTCATTTCTGCTACTTACACCATGGCAAGCCAGTGCCTAAGGGCATTAGGCCACATTCAACCAGAGCTGCAGCCAGTTCAGCAGCCTTTCTCAGGGGAGTACCAACCAAGGACAAATTAGAGGCTGCTACTTGGAGTTCAGTGCACACCTTTACAAAGCACTATCATCTGCCACTCTACTCTAAATCCAGGGCAAGCTTTGCCACTGCAGTTCTGCAGGGCCTCATAGCCACTCCTAACGCTGTTTAGCTCCAGCCTCCCAACCATAGCTTTGAGACTCTACTCAAATGTAATGACTGCAACAGTGAAACACGAAGAACATAGTACAGTTGTGTACACTTACCATAAATGTAGATGTTAGAGTGTATTCACTGTTGCAGTCCAGGTTACCCACCCGCCATCCTCCTTTTCTTCTGATGGAATCTGTCTTTCCTTCTCTGATTTATACAACCTATGTAGTGTATTTGCTTGTAGATGAAGGCAAAGTTTATATTGGTGCATGTATTTATATATATATATAAATTTTGGCTACGCTTTTAGGAGGCACCTGAGATCTGGGGCAAGAAAAACTAAAGAAAATGGTGTCGGCTGCATGTTTTATACCCCTGACGACCTGATGTCAGGGAAGGGGCGACAGCAACCAATGCAGGACCCAGGACTTTGGAATTCAGGCCAACTGAGGGCAGCCTGCCAGCAGGATTACCCAAATGTAATGACTGCAACAGTGAAAACACTCGAACATCTACATTTATGGTAAGTGTACACAACTGTACTATGTGTCTGTGGGGCCCAGAAGGGAAACTATAACAAAGGAGGGTAGATTTTTGAAGAAGTGTATGAAAATATTTGGCATGAAAAATGTGAATTCAATAATAGGAGTTCAAAGTGAATTTGCATATTATTCCCCCAAGATGTAAAAATTGGGTAGTCTAGACAGAATTTACATTTTGCAGGAACATGGGCATTTAATTAAAGATCTTGACCAGTAACTTCTTCAAATCATATGCCAGTAATAACTAAAACAAAAACACAGGGTAATGAAATAAAAATGCGACAATGATGCTTTCCCAGCTATCTTTTAAAAAGAGAGGAAATAAGGAATGGGTAGCAGAGATTATTTAGGAGCTATTTGAGAGGATAGAAATTACTTCTGAAAATATAGGGAGTGGGGTAAAATTAAGGTGGAGTTTAAAAATAGGGTGGCAATAAAAGAAAGGGAGCTATGGTTAAGGAGAAGTAACAAAACTTATTTAGAGGGGCTAACAAATGTTAAAGTACTGCAGAATAAGGAGAATCCCACAGAACAAGAAGAGGATCAACTGCAGAATGCTAAGCAGAAAATAAGGGATTACCTTGATGATATGCACAAGTTTAGAAAGATTTCTGTTAAGCAACTTTTTTTGATAAAAACACTAAAGCACATAAAGCTTTGAGCATGACGACTCAGGCAACAGAAAGTAGAAAGGGCTGTCGCCAAGCTTAGGGAGCCTATGACAAGGAAGGTAATGAGAGCCTGTAGAGGTATTAGAAATATTTCAGAAATTCTGTGAAAGTCTGGTTTTGGTTGGCAGGAGTCCCCAGCTGGGGACGAAAGCAATGATTTAGCCTTAGTAGGAACATCCAAAGTTTTCTTATGGGCTCTAGGAGGGGGTTGAGGCCTCCGACCCAGAAATAGCCTCTGAAAAGGGAGATTTTAGAAGCCCCTTCAGTATCAGCTTATTTTTCCTTTCCAACAAGGTTCTGTTAGAAAAGTTCTCACAAATAGTACAGGGTGTGTCAACAGACAAATGGGAAGCTCTCAAACAATAAACACACAAAGAGTCTGCATCAGAAGTAGGCAGTTTGTGTCCACAATCAGAACACTGCTTAAACCCCAGACTACTTTTCTTATCTGCCATGACAGCAAATTAATTAATAGAGAAGGTACCAGCAATGGTACAAGAGCTAACCCGAAGGTATGAGAGAAAAGGGAATAGGATTACCAACGATGGTAAAGAGAAATTACCTTGTGGTAAAAGTGGTAAAGAAAGAAGCAGAAAAACCTGAAGAAATTATGACCGCTAGATGCGATAGGGTTGCTTCTTTCGGCTTTTCCCAGTTAGGGGTCGCCACAGTGGAACTCCGGTCCGCTAATGATTGGTAGTTGATTTTTACGTGCCAAGTTACCACCCGTGACGCACAAACTTCAACGAAGGTACGCCCATTCATGCATATCTCCATACAGAAGATGCTCTAGCTGAGAATTGAACCAGACAGCGACTTACTGTGAGGTGTCAACGCTACCGCAGCACCACCACAGAGACAATATAAAATATGAACTTTCCTGACAGAAAAGTAATCTGTAAAAGTATTAAACAACAATTGAATGTACTTAGCTCAAGAGAAGTAGCTTGACACGACCGAATGGCAATGCGGCAAATGAAATCTGGGGTAACAGGGAGAGGGGGATTGTGGGTAAGAGTTTAGCTCGAGAGTTTGAAGCTGACGCGAGCTTGGAAAATGGCCGGCTCTGTTCCGAGCTTGGAACCGATACCCATGCGTAATGACTGAACGAGGATCAACAATACAGATGGAACGTTATGGTAAGACATAACTTCTTTTTTATTGACCATTTTGGGCTAATTTCTCTCTTTAATCTTTCTGATATAAAAAACGCATTTGCGTGGTTTTGCGTGCCGGGCAGCACCAGTTAGCTAGGGTTAAACTATTCCCGACTCCACAAAGTTTACTCTTCAGTTTTTCCCTTGGAACTAGACAAACCTTCAACTTTAGCACTCAAACCATTCATTTTATAGCCCAGCACTTGCGTAAAACTCATAAGCACTAAATACCCCTAGCACTAGCCCCCCTTGTACTGTCCAGAAGGACAAGGCTCTCTATTCGTCCACACCAGTCATTCAGAAAGACAGCTCACTCTACCTATTCAGGCATGTCCAAAGGGCAGTTTTCGGTGTACTCTCCAGTCCAACTGGTGAATCTGGGCATTTTGAGACGATGTTACAACTGCCTCATGTGCACAGACAACCCTCTCCTCCTAACACCAAACACTAATATATGCAAGAGATGCAATTGTACAGCTAGACTGGAGGCAAAGCTCTCTCAACCCCAGACTGTAACTGACTGTCGAGGAGAAGGGTAATACTTGCAACACACCACCAGTCTCACATAGACCTAACAAACCAACACAGGCAAATAACACACATAAATACACAAAAACATACTCTGAGGTTCTAAATAAAAATATGCAAAAGCAACAGAGACCTCCAAAGCAGACATCCAAGTAACCTCCACAACCCATCACCAACCATGAAATACGTACTTCCCATAGTGTGCCATGCAATCACAGCCCTTAAGGCAAAATAAAATACCCAACACACTAGTGATAGGCGACTCTATAGTCAGGCTCACTGATGTCCCACTGACTGGGCTGGTCAAGGAGAAGATTACAGTTAGCTGCCTGTCGAGCGCCAGGATCCGCCACATAACACAAGCACTCAGGTCACTCCAGAACAATTACAAATACGACTCTGTCATTGTACAATTTGGTGTGAATGACTTGAGATGTACCTCCCTGGACTACATGAAAAGAGACATGGGAGAGCTCTCTGATCATGTAGCCCAGACAGGTATGACTCTGACCCTGACCCTGAGTAGCATCCTACCCTCTCCAAGAATGATGCCACAGAATAAAGAAAAAATGATCAACTTCAACAATTGGCTGACTTTCTGGTGTCATTCAAAGTTGATCCAGTATCTGTCTGCCTGGGATGACATGCTCGACAAGCCACATTGCTTTGCAAGAGATAGCTTGCACCTGTCACCCTTAAGCTTTCGAATACTGGCAAAAGCTCTTGCCGCCCCCATAGTGCCTTTTTTAGGCAAGGCTCAAAAGACAAACCCACCACTGTAAATAGCACAAGTAACCAAAAACTGAGGGTAATGCTACTCAATGCCAGAAGTCTAAACCTCAAAATGCACACACTCGAGGCACTCCTCAGTATGGAGAACATCGATATCTGTGCAGTAACAGAAACCTGGTTTAAGGCTCCAGAGAGCACCCCAGCACTACCAGGCTATAACTCATACCATACCGTTCAGCCACAGAACCCGGACCGAAACACAAAAGGCGGGGGTGTATCCATATTCATCAAGGATACTCACACCTCCAAGTTAGTGGCGCAGCACGATGAATCTCTGATCATCCAAGTGCATCTAACAACAGGGAAAACTGCAGTCCAAATTGTAACTTGCTACAGATCACCCACCAGGACCCCCATTCCGCATTTCTGGAGACACTGGGAAATATGAAGGTCCTACCAAGCACCCTAATACTGGGTGATTTCAACTACCCAAACATTAACTGGGAGAACTACTCAAGTACTAACTCCCTTGCCCAATGCTTCCTAGAATTTATAAACTCGAACGCCTTGGATCAACTGGTCAACACCCCCACCAGAGGGAAAAACATATTAGACCTGGTCATCACCAACATGGGCGATCGGTGTTCCACACCTGACGTTAACCCCTAGCTGGTTAGATCAGGCCATAGACTAATCACTCTGGATATTCACATTCCGCCCCCAACCCCAGTCAAGGAAACCACTGTGAAAAACGTTTCAAAAGCAAACTTCACGTTGCTTAAGACCGAGGTGGAAAGGTACACAGCCCCCATGCATATTGACAATGCTGTCCAAGCTGCTGAAACCTATACAAAGGCACTCCATCTGCAGGAATGCATGGATCCCAAGTAAAACCAAGACTCACTCCTCCAAGAAAAGGAAACCAGTCTGGTGGACCCCTGCCATAAACAGGCTCTACTATAGAAGGAGGAAACTAGTACAGATAAGAGCATAATCCCTAGAAGGAAAGACATCCCTGATCAGTATCAGCAAGAAACTATGATCCCTCATTAAATCATCCAAGGCTAGCTTCAAAAGAAAAATTGTCAAGGACTCCAAAGATAACCACAAAGCGTTCTTTAGCTATGTCAAGAACCTAAGTGGAAACTCTCAGATCTGCTCTAAGTTGGTGCAGAATGGCACAAAATACATTGAACCGACTGATATTGCCAACATTTTGGCAGACAGGTTCAGTGAAAACTTCACACCCCTCTCACCCCCTAAAGGTCCCATAACCATACCAGAAGAATGTAAGGCCCTGGCAATCACCAACACACAGGTTAAACCAGCCCTATCCAAAGCCAAAAACACAGCCTCAATGGGACCGGACGGTGTCCCAGGCTGTGTCTTAGAAGAGCTCCAAAATGAACTAACCCCTCACCTAAACACACTACTCAAGCTCAGCCTCTCTACAGGCTACGTACCCACAGAGTGGTGCACAGCAACAGTTATCCCACTCCACAAAGGTGGTGCCACAACGGACCCCGTGAACTATAGCCCTATAAGCCTGACTAGCCTGGTCTGCAAGGTTGTGGAGCGCATCATCATGGAACTCATTAACAGAGACATTGGGAACCTCCATACTTTGGACCCCACCCAGTTTGGCTTTGTTAAGGGCAGATCATGCCTCCTAAACCTGGTGGACTTCTTTGAGACAGTTACCAAGGCATTAGATGAGGGTAAGGAGGTCCACACAGCCTACCTAGACCTCGCAAAGGCTTTCAATACCATTCCCCATTCTGGTATTATAGACAAACTCACCAACCTGAACATTAACCCCTATTTCATGAGATGGGTTGCAAACTGGCTCATGGACAGAACCCACACGGTGAGAGTTGCAGACTCTAAGTCCGACTCTAAACCAGTTACAAGTGGCGTCCCCCAGGGCTCAGTCCTAAGACCCCTCCTGTTCAGTATATACTTCTCAGAGGTACAGGCAAGCACAGAAGGACTTTGGCTGACCACGTTTGCAGACGACTGCAAACTACGGGCCATAACTGATTCTCCGGCTGATATAGACACCCTCCAGAAGGGTCTCACTGAGATGGATACCTGGTGTCAAAATCATGGCCTCAAGCTGAATGCCAAAAAGTGCATAGTCATCCCCTTTGGAAAAAACAAAGTACCCACGAACTACCACATAGGTGGTAGTAGGTGGTAGTCCCCTAAATACAGAAAAAGTAATAAGGGATCTGGGGACCCAAGTAGATGGCAATCTCTCCTTTGATAATCATATTGCCAAGGTAGTTAGAAAATCCTTCTACGTGGCCCACCTAATCTCAAAAGGGTTCTCATCCAGAACAAAGGAGGTTATTGTGCCTCTCTACTCATCACTTATTAGACCCATTATAGAATACAATGCCCTTACAAGACACCTACAACAGCTGGAAAGACCAAAAAAGTACCTCACCAAGAGGGTGACTGGCCTCAAAGAGATGACCTATGGAGCCCGACTAAAGAAACTCCAGCTGTACTCGGTTGCATACCGCTTACTCAGAGGGTGATCTCTGCTTGACATACAAGGCCATGTCCAACCCAGAATTGATGGATATGCTCTACCAAAAAAAAAAAAAACAAATCCCTGAGAGCCACACGCTCTAGGGATATAAACCTTACCACATTGATAAATAGGACATGATGGAGGGATAGATTCCTGACCCAGAGACTCTCCATGCTTTGGAGCAAGATTCAAATATACATCAGGCAGAGCGCCCACTAGCACTCTTCAAGAGAAACCTTGACAGGTGGATGGGAAACAGAAAATTTACCCCGGGGATCACTGCAGTGGCTGTGCTGGACAGAGGTGCAGGGAGCTGATGGCTCTGCTGGTCACAGGCACAGGGAACTAATCTAAGGGGGTGGCGAAAGCCACCACACTCTGGCTAGGCTTATAAATGCCCTTGGGCAGGTAGCCTAGTACTTACCTATGAACCTATAGGCAAAGAGAAAGAAATTGGGGGTCCTAAATGAAAGACCAGCAATGGTAGGGGTTTTAGTAGAACCTAGAACAGAAGCTGCCATTAAAAAGGAGTAACTAGTAGAACATATAAAATATTGCAAGATGACTATAAGAATCAGTCAGAGGAGGTTAGAAGGGATTGGGAAGAGAGATTAGATAAGCAATGCACAAATAAACAATGGGAAGATGTGTATGTCTCCCAAATATGCAACAAACTCTAGACGATTTAGCATTTTTGCTTGGAAATGTTTACTTACAAAGATATTTTTATACCCCAAGTAGACACAGAGAATTTTTCCTCAGGTAGTCAGCAAATGTTGGAGATGTGACAGGGAAGAAGGAGGTACAGTGGATATAAAAAGTGTACACACCCCTGTTAAAATGTCAGGTTTTTGTGATATAAAAAAAATGAGACCACAAAAAATAATGTCCCACCTTTATTGTGACCTGTAACCTATACAATTCAATTGAAAAACAAACAAATCTGTTAGGAGAATAAATATGTTGTTGTGTCTTTCGGCTTTTCCCGGTTAGGGGTCGCCACAGCAGAACTCCGGTCCGCTAATGATTGGTAGTTGATTTTTACGTGCCAAGTCACCAGCCCTGATGCACAACCTTCAACGAAGGTACGCCCATTCACGCATGTCGGCACGCAGAAGATGCTCTAGCTGAGAATCAAACCGGACAGCATCTTACTGGGAGGCGACAACGCTACCACAGCACCACCACCGCGGACAGCTGAACTTTATTTGGGGTTAATCAGTGTCTCTTTAATTGATGACAGGTGTGTACCCAAGAAGACTGAATGCTGTAATTAAATGAAAAGGTGGTTCAATAAAGTATTAGTTTAAGGGTGTGCACACTTATTATGCAACCAGCTTATTGTACATTTTTTTATTTTAAATATAAAAATTGGTGCCAAAGAAAACAGAGGACTTAAGGCCCATTCAGGACCTATCTACCCTGAACCTGTCAGTTGCCAAAGAAAAATTCCGGATGGTCACACTACAGTCCATCATGCCATAGCTGCAAGAGAGCGACTGGATGTGCTCATTAGACATCTAGGATGCCTACTATCACATAAAGATGCACAGAAGCTCCAGGAGATTCCTCTGCTTCCAGCTAGGAGTCAGTCATTACTAATTTCGAGCCCTACCCTCGAAAGTGATCACCAAAGTGATGGCGGTAGTAGCCGCTCACCTAAGGCTTCAGGGGATTCAGGTCTATCCATACCTGGACAATTGGCTCCTCACTGCTCCCACCAGGCGTCTACTTTCTCAAACCAGGGATTATTTCTTAAAGCTTGCTCTACAATTGGGGATTACAATCAGTGCATCCAAATCACTTCTAAATCCTGTCTAGGTGATAGACTACATTGGGGCAAGGATAGACACCCTACACTACAAAATCTTCCTGACCACGGAGAGAGTCCAAATCCTGAGGATGCATGTCTCCCTGATCAACCGTTCTCATCTTCCCTCAGCAGAATCAGTGTTGAGGGCCTTAGGTTCAATGGCAGCAACCATAACGCTTCTTCCATGTGCCCGGTTACATATGCGAGTACTACAGTGGACACTAGCGGTACAATGGTCCCTGTTGGAACTTCCATTATCGTATCTAATACACCTCAGTCGAGTGTGTCGGTCATCCCTTCTGTGGTGGATGTGCTTTCCGGAAATCTTTGAGAGACCACCTTTTGTTCCAGCCCCTGTCCATGCCACAGTGACCATGGATGCCTCCCAACTCGGGTGCGGGGGGCATTGTTTGGGCAGGACAGTCCAAGGCCTGTGGTCCCCTGTCAAGACCAGCTTGCACATAAACGTTCTACAGATGAGGGTGGTCCTTTTGGCATTGAAGGCCCTTCATGCCATTCTTCCTCTGGGAACCATTGCAATTCAGTCAGACAACATGTGAGTGGTCTGGTACGTCAACAAACAGGGAGGGATAAGATCTTGCCCCCTTTGTCACGAGGCCATGAGAGTGTGGGAATGGGTGATCTCCACCGGTCGCTTTCTCATAGCAATGCACATTCCGGGACGGTCCAACATTCTAGTGGACAGGTTAAGTCGAACTGTTCTGATGCCTTATGAGTGGTCTCTGAATCATTCAATAGCAGAGCAGATCTTTCTGGAGTGGGGTCTGCCTTGCTGCGATCTCTTCGCATCTCCTTCCAATGTGAAGTGCAGCGAGTTTTTTGCTCTGAACCCCCTGCCGGTGGAGTCCCCCAGAGATGCTCTAGTCCATGCTTGGCTTCCCGGTCCTCTGTATGTTTACCCTCCAGTACCTCTTATTCTGAGCTTTCTACAGAAAGCTTGTCTGCTGGGGAGCAAAGTGATCCTCACTGCCCCATTTTGGCCTCGCCAGGTATGGTTTCCCTTCCTATGGTCTCATCTTTGGCTCTGCCTTGGGTCGTGGATCCCATTCAGGATCTGGTTTCACACTATCAGGGGTTCCTCATCCGAACCTGGACAGTTTGAAGCTCACGGCTTGGCTGCTCCAGTTCCCATGATTGCTAGGACTTTGGGGTTATCCTCTTCAGTTAGGTCTATTTTAGTGGCAGCTCATAAGTCTTCAACCAGGAAGATTTACTGCAGCAAATGGAAACATTTTTCCTTTTGGGCTTCTCAAAGGAGTTTAGACCCTTTCTCTGCTTTTGTTTCTGCCATTCTTGATTTCCTAGCCAATATTTTTCAACAAGGAGCAAGCTCTTCTACTATCAAAGTTCAGGTGGCTGCCATCTCTCATTTTCACATGGGTGAGAATTCTGCCTCCCTGGCCTCTTCCAGACTGTGTAAAGCCTTTATCAAAGGTATTTTCCTGTTACACCCCCAAATCAAGGATCATGTTCCTCCATAGGACCTTACTCTGGTTCTTCAAGCTTTGGTCACTCCACCTTTTGAACCTGCTGCAACCACAGATCTTAAGTTCTTATCTTGGAAAACAGCATTCCTGGTAGCTGTCACCTCTGCTAAAAGGGTTTCAGAACTGCAAGCTTTATCCGTCAAAGTTCCATATATGATTTTCCATAACGATAGGGTTTCCCTTCGGACCAATCCGTCCTTTCTTTCCAAGGTTGCATCACAAGTTAACATCAATGAGATCATTAATTTACATGTTTTCTTCCCAAACTTTACTAACAAAATGGAATGCAAACTCCACTTGTTGGATGTTCATAGAGATACGATTTTATTTACACAGGACCAAAAACTTCCATAAATCCGATTCATTGTTTGTGTCCTTCTCTAAACCCTTTTTGGATAAACCTGTCTCCAAGATCATTATTGCTAGGTGGATTTCCTTGTGCATCCTTCAGGTCTGTAAGGAGAAAGGTGTGTCTCCTCCAGGTCAGGTGAAAACTCATGCACTAGGTCCATGGCTACTTCTGCGGCCTTTTGGTCTAGAGTCTCATTGGATGATAGTTGTTCTGCAGCTACTTGGTCCTCATCTCATACCATTATTTCTCTCTACAAATTGGATTTGACTTGTAGAAGGAGAGCATCCTTTGGTTCCGCAGTGCTCCAGAATATCCTTCCATGAGGGCCATCCAGGAGTTTAGTAGCTGGGGACTCTGTCCCACAGGTTGAAGACCAAATGAAGTAAACTACTTCAGATAAAGAAATTATGTACTCAACATAATTTTCCATCTGAGCAGTTCTACTTCCTTCCTCCTTCCCCTGACCTTATCATATGAACAACCTGTTGGCTGCAGTTGTAGGTCATAAAGTATTCTTCAGGTCGGGTTATCAGTATAAGGGTCAGCAAACTCGATCTGGGGGCTGGACGGTAGTGGAGGTGTATTATGGGTAAGGGGAGGAGCTTGGAGTTTGGAGTAGATGCTAGTGAATTTGCTGGCTTGGATCCGATACAGATCCGGTACCCACAGATTGAAGACAAATGAAGTAGAGCTACTCAGATGGAATGCTATGGTGAGTACATAACTGCTTTTTTTTCGTACATTTCTGTACTTTTTGTTTGTGAAATGTTTTGTATTTCACCTGGACTGTGACTGGAATTGGTCAGTATTGATCACTGCACTACCCCAGTAAGCATATATGTGTGTGTGTGTGTGTGTATATATATATATATATATATATATATATATATATATATATATATATATGTATGTATGTGTAATATATACTTATATAAAAATGTGGAAAATTGGGCCACCTGTCACATTCACTTCAGTGGAATAAAACAGAAAGCTAATCAATTGTACAAGAATGTAAAACAGTCACTACCAAGCAACTACATAGACTGCCATGTAACTCATGCTCAAACACATAAAAGTGCCAGTAAAAATCTGAAGCAATAAGATCTAAGGCAAATAGTGCTTAAAAACTATGAAATCAAAATACAGGAAATTAGGTTTAAAAAAAAATTGAAATAAAATGCACCAGTATTACAAAATACAATTAAAATATACTACTAAATTAGAATACCAATAAATGTAAATTAACACCAAATATTCAGAATAAAAATTATCTAAGAAAAAAATACCTGTGCACTTATACTGAATATAGTGAAACTTGACCTAAGGTAATATTATATTACTGCACCACTTCCAAGCAGCACTACAGAAATGAATATTAAATAAGAAAACAAAACAAGTAAAATAAGCTAACAAAAGGAATGGGCTGTCGGGGGGTGTAATAAATGAAACATCAGGTACTTGGATTTGCGAACTGTCAGTGACTCTTGCCTCTGCCACTCTTTGTGAATCTCATTTTCTTAACCCACACTACCAAATGTTTTAATTTATTGCACCCAGACAGCCACACGTGCTGTTGTATCCATATATTTGCTAATGTAAGGAATAGTGTACCTCAGCACTACCTCAAGTAGTTACTCACATATGTAATCATAATGGTGGATACAGATTAACAACTTCAGATATCTGGGAGATGTGGCTGTGGAGAAGGGAATTCTAAATGAGAAAATTAAGGCTAGAATCAGAGGTGCTACAGGCAACTGGCACAAAAGTGTCAGAGGTAATATGTGATGGAGCAATGTCAAAGAAACTGAAAATAAGATGTGCAAAACAGTGGTATGGCTAGTGCCTCTGTATGATACAGAAATCTGGGCAGTGAAGGCAGAGAGCTGAGGAAGACTAAGGAGATGGAGATGAAGTGTTTGAAATGGTAACGAGGATGCATGGTTCTCAGCGGAATCCTGAAACAATGGAAAAAAACTGAAGATACAGAAGAACGAATATCAAACATTGATCTTCTCCTTTAATCTTGCTTTTTGCTGGGGGGGAGGGCAAGCCCTTTGTACCTCCCAAACTTATGTATACCAACTCTGAGATTACCATACAATGGAGAAAAGCGAATATTCTCAGAAGTGGCTGCCTGTGACTCAGTATTTATAAGTATTCATAAGTCCTGATTTTTATTCATTCAGTTTCTACATTCTGGGTCTTGAAATTGTGAGTCACAACATTAACAATTACCAGGAGGCACACTGTGAGACCAGTAAAGAATTGATGACATCAGTGCAGAAGCTACAGTAGCTCCATTTGTAGAGAAGGTAAAAAAAAACTGTAGTGGTTCAGTGAGGAACACAGAAGACAGTTTAAAGCAGAATTGAGAGATACAGAATAAAGACAAGAGAAAACAAGGATACCCGGCCAAAAGGTGGATGCATTGCATGAGAGTAGACTATTGACTGTTAACCATGACTGTTGAAGAAGGTATGGATGAGTGCCCAACTATTTCCAGGTGTACAATTTCTTTGGCATTTAGCCAAAAGTAAGCAGCCTGTATCACAGGGCCAAATGGCTTAAATGCTACTTTTTAAAACTATTATTGAATCTTTGGTTCCATACTTAACTTTGTTCCAGAAAATGTTAGAGTATGGTTTTGTTCCCAGTGAATGGAGAAAGGATGTTGTTCCTAAACCCAAGGGTCATTTATGCTCTGTTGTGAATGATTGTAGACCAGTTAGTTTGAGTATACTAGCAAAATGTTTGTTTTTTTTGGTCCCCTCGGATCTCATCCTACCAGCCCAGCTCCATTGCCTCACATCCCATGCTGCATCTACCAGCCACCCTCCCCCCAAGAACTAGTCCAGTGTTGCTGGGGGCTGGTTGTGAATCTTAAGGGTGTCTTGGGATTTCGATCTTCTGTACTTCCATCTGGAGACGTTTCTTTTGCATGCCCTACACTCTCCCTTTTCCTGCCCCCCCATGCTCATTGACTACGTCAAAGGGCAGCTCTCTTCTTTGGACTACACTTCCTCTTTGGGAACATCATTGATGAGTGTCCTTCCATCCAGGATAGGCATGCCCATCCCTTCCTGTTGCTCTGTCAGTAGCCCCAGCTGATAATTCAACCCACTCGCATTGGCCATAGTTTGGACTTTATCTCTCTACACCACCAGAGCACCTTATACTGGCAAAATGTTATGAAAGAAGAATAAACTATTTACCTGCATCAGAGAAAACATGAATTTTTGCTTTGATTACTTTCTATTAAACATCATCTTTGCCTTGGATGTAGTTGTTTCTACAGATGTGATATACTTGTTTTTTGCAAGGGCCTTTTATACTTTTCCACATAGAGAAATTATTAGTTCCTTAAATGAGTCAGATGTGAATTCCTACATGGTTTAATGGGATTAGTTGTTGGCTGAAAGATATGACTCGTTGTGTTAGGATACAGATAAGTTTTCATCTATTAAGACAACTGGGGTGGGGATCATTGTTTTGGAATATTCATGTCAAGAATGCCTGTGGTAGGAAACTCATGGCTGAGTACATTTGTTTATGATTTACAAATTGGTGGTATTGTCAGTAACAGTTCTGTCCAGAGAACAGTTTAACCTTTTCTTGATTAATTAATGGAATAGTTTGAACATCCTGATAATGCAATTTAACACTATTTAATGTATGGCTTTGCACTTTAGGTTCATTGGCTCCTAGGAGATTACTAGGCTAATGGCTTAAGGAGCCTCATAAGCCTTAGTGTAAATAACCACAGCTATCCAATTGCCCGGAAGAAGTGAAATCTTAACAATGGTAGGATTTACTATAAATTTGGATGTGATGGTGGATGACAGATTTTTTTTTTTTTTTTTTTTTTGAGAAGCACTGTAATGTGGCATAAGAGGATTGTATGGCACTCCTAAGAATGTGCATAGATGTGTTTCCAGAAGATCAAACAATGTTTTGATTCCAGTCTTTAAATCAGTTTTAAGACTGCTGGTAGAATACTGTAGCATGCATGCATGGAACTGTTAGTTTCATTTTAAAAATGACTTGAGAGTAAGTAATGAACAGATTTACCATCAAGATAGTAGCTGAAGCTTTGGAAAGTTGTGAGTATTTGCTGATGACTGTAGAGATGTGGCAGACAGATCCTGCAAGTCAGAAAAACATGGAAATAGAGTTAAGTAAAATCTGCAGATTCTGTAGGAAAAAGTCAGCCACAGAACAAACCTACTGAATTTTAAAATGTTGCCAGATTGAAATGTGGCTGAGAAGCAGACTCCACTAGACAGATACTAGCTTTGAAAAGAGTAATTCATCCTCTGGGTACATCTGTTAAAGATATTTGTTCCCTTATTTAGTGGCGAAACAAACATTTTTTTAGAATATTTCTTTTGAGCAATTTTCTGAACTAGAAAGTTTTGTTGGCAAGTTTAAGGCAAAGTGGAAGTTACACCATGAAGTGACTTTAAAATGTGTAGAAATTTCATTTTCTGCTACACATGCTGTAAATGCGACTCAAATATATATAATATGTGATTTATAGAATTTTGTGAGAATGTAATTGATGTGGAAAGGGGATGGTTAGATATATTAACTCAAAGTACAAAACTTGAGATTTAATCACTTATGTAACTGTATTTATTTAAAAGATGTCAAGAGCATTTTGCATTAGGCAGGACAGCCCAAAATGAAATTTGTTTCTGTGGGGACTTGACCATTTATCAGCAAAATGGCAAAAAAAAATGTAAAGTCGGTGGACTTGTTGATCAGACTAAAAAATAAATATGTATCATGTATACAATTTAAAATAACTGTATACAATCTGGTACGTTATTTGGTAATGATGGATATATTTTGGGAGGAGTGAAATGCAGCAAGAGCTTACAAGGAAAACCTGTGGCAAACCTGATTAAATGCTGAAGAAACTGGAATGGATTAATACCTTTATAAAACCTAATTAGCTGACAAAAGCATTGTTAGACTGGAGTCTCAAAAAGTTGCTGTAACGAATATATCTGTACATGATGGGAGGAGATTGACTCAGGAAGACGAGTTTACATAAGCTGAATATGGTAAAAGATTGGCAGATGAATAAGAAACAGAAGAAAAGACCTGCTAATTCATGACTGAGAATTTAAAAACTTTTCTGTAGATGTACCTTTTAAAAAAGATTATGGTATTAGAATGATTCATAAAAAAGAAGCAATGCATTTGCTTAGTGGATATACATTTTATTAATTACAAAGAAAAACATTTAAAGGAAAATGGGCTTGAAAATCAAAAGTTTTAGTATTGGTAAGTATTCAGGAATTTAGGTGTTGGCATTGCTGATTGAAGAGGACCAAGTGTTTATGATGTTTGAGCAGAGAGTAAGCATGTGAGTTTATATGTAATATATGGTAAGTTATAGCAGGTAAAAGAAAAAAGTTCATTTGAAGGAGATGAGCTGACTTTATTCATTATTGCAGCCATATTATGGCTAGGGGCTATAGATGCAATAATTGCAGAGAAAGCTGTATATTCTTATCTTCTAGTCCTTACAAGACCAAAGTTCCAGGTTCACAGATTCAGCACTAAGTTTACTAAGTTGCAGTTTGTGCAAACCACAATTTGCTCCATTTTCCCTTCTTATCTGTTTTGTCTTATCAAATAAATCTGTGTGACTTCTGCATAATGAATATGAATTTTAGGCACAACCCACGAATGTTAATATTTCTTTCTACTAGAAAGACAAACAAGCCTTCTTTAGACGTTTGTTTCAGTACCCAGTACATAGGTTCATAGGTTCATACTAGGCTATCTGCCCTAGGGCATTTATAAACCTAGCCAGAGTATGTGTGTCTTTCACCACCCCTTAGGATGAGAATACTATACCCATTAGTTTGCTGTGCCTCTGTCCAGCAGTGATACAGAGATGATTCCCGGGGTAAACCTACGATCTCCCATTCTTCATAAGTATTTACTAAGCTATCGATCTGTAAGGATATTAAGAAGCCTAGCCCTACATTCCCATGGTAATTGTTAACCCTTACATTTTGCATACAAATAACCCAGAGATAGGCTGAATAATAATATGTTAGGAGATTTACATGTTTCCCCAATTGATGAGGGACAGGGGTGCTAAACCATGAGTAAATTTGCAGTTAACAATCCATTTGTTCAAAATATATTTGAACCGAGTAAGAGAAGTACTTTGCTTTATGTGGAGTGAAAGATAGTTCCATAAAAATGGTATTCTATATGGTACAAACCTATCCCTCCAGTGCGTTCTATCTGTTTTGCGAAATAGGTTTAGATCTCTTAAGCGAGTGTTTATGATAACAATGGACTTGCAAATATATAGTAGGTCTGACAGAAAGGAGTCTGTTGAAGCTGTATATGCAAGGCAGAGGTCATCAGTCAATAGCTTATATGATACTGAGAAAAGGGACAAGGCTTTGAGATGATCTGCATAGCTTTACAATTTAACTTTGTTTTTTTTTTGTTTTTTTATATAGAGAAAAAGCATTGTGGTCATTCCAGTTTTGACAAGCGTTTGGATAAGTGCATAAAAAAGGGGCATTGTACCCAGAGATCAAATGAGGTCCAAGTATAGTGGTACAATTACATCCATGGATCTGAACACAATACCTTTAGATGTAAACTGTGCAATGATAACGGACTTCTTTACAACAGTTCATTGTCAGCATTGGTTCCCAGATCCGTAACTACAGGATCAATTTTTTGGGATGCGTTGTCAGTGTTATAGTTGTAAGGGGAGTCATGCCTGCTGAAGGGTACAATTATGTACTTCTTCAAAAAAAACTTTATTGAATTATCACTTGTGACATAGGCAAACTTACATTTAAGTAAAAGTAATCAAAAATCATATTAACAAGTTCACATTTTTAGTCCTTAAGTTCACATTTGCAAACCTTATACATCACATATATTGTTATATATCCTGTAATCCTAACATTACATAAATATTCAGTTCCTACAACTTATAAACCCCTTTCCTCCTCCAAAATGTTTTTCTGCATGTATTGTTCCCACAGTTTCCATTTTTTCTATGTAATTTACTAATACCCTTTTCTAAACTTCCTGTTCTTTTATCTCTGTTACAATATTCACTACTTCAGTTTATAGTTGGTTTAGATTTTGATTTCTGTTTTCTAGTAATTGCTTTTTGGCAGTCTCCAGAATTAAACTTAACAAGGCCTTACTACGTCTAGGCAATTCAGATCCTGTATCCCCAGCACAAAAAATTATTTCCTAAGTTACATTCATTTGTTCACCCAGTATTTGCGACAGAGTACTCTGTAGGGAATTTTTAAAGTCTGTCATCTCATTACACTCCCAAAACATATGTTCCCAGTCACCTCTTTCTTCATCTTCACATCTGCAACACTTGCCATTTACCTGAGGAAAAATTATTTGGAGTCATCTTTGGGTATAAAAGTATCCATACAAACACTTCCAGGCAAAAATCCTAAATCTTTTCTGCTATGTTGCATATTTGGGAGACATACAAATGTCCTCCCATTGTTTCTTTGTGAATTTTATATTTAATCTCTCTTCCCAATCTTTTTTGACTGCTTCCGATTGATTCCTATAGTTATAATGCAGCATTTTATATGCCCTACTAATTATCCCTTTTTTAATAACTGCTTCTGTTCTAGATTCAATTGAAAACTCAACCAGTGCAGGTCTTACACTTCTTATTCTCCTATCACTTTCTATTTGTCTGTGCTGTGATATAAATTCCTGTTAGGGAAAGCAGTCACTAGCCTGCAATCCAAATGTCTTCTTGGCCTCTTGCCATTCTATTACCTATCCTTCTTTAATTATTTGTTCCCAATACCGTGGTTTGCCAGCTTCCCCCAGTAAATTCCATCCCCCTCTTGTTTATGCTTTGTACCCCTAATTGCAGTCATCCCCATTGGCAGAATCTCTTTTCTCAATTCCTATGTTGGCTTAGTTCTTAGAGTACTTTCTTCTACTTTATGAATGTAATCTGTATGACTGTTGTTATTCTCCTTAAGAATCTGTATCCAAAATCTCATTCTTTCCTTATTCCTGTTTAATATATTTGTGAGCAAACTCCACACCACCACAAAAAAGCAAATATACTTCAGTATGCAGATGATGCAACCCTCATCACCTCTGCTCAAAACACTACAAATCCTCCAGGAAATCATACAGGAGTATTTCTCATTGGCCATATCCTGGTGAGGCACTGCAGACCTAATCATAAATGCAAAAAAAAAAAAAGACTAAACTAATGCTGTTTATACCAAAACAATTTAATACTCAAAAACACAATTTCAAATTGTCTCATCTGACAGTACATAAAATGAAGCTGTGACAGAAGCTAAATTATTTGGAGTACTCATGGATAACAAAATCAAAAAGACTAACATACTCTCCAAACCATCAAAAATGTACAAAAAAACTAGACTCCCTTTATAGAGCAAAGCAATACCTTACAGTATCCAAAAGAAAATCCATAGCAGCAACATCTGTATTGTATAGATAATTTATCCTCACTAATCCCAACAATACCCTCAAGTTCAGACTTGATATATGCAATAATAAAATGGCAAGATTTGCCACAAATTCATCTTACAAAACCCACCATTGCACACCCCTAAATAATCTAAATTGGGTAGAACTCTCAAATCAGCTAACCTATTCTCAACTCTCAAATGCCCACAAACCTAGCTACAAGCCAGATAATTGCCTTTCTCTAAAAGGCATATTACTACCATACATTACATTTGGTAAAATCCACATATGTTTTAAGCCTTGCTTTTCACTAAATTGTATTTTTTTGGTAGAGTTGCATTGTTCTTTTCCCTTAGTCATGTGTTCCCAGCCTAAAAGTAGAGAAACCAGTGGTGGGAATGTTTAAAAAAGGAAAATAAATATTATGCAAAACTGGACTTCAAAATGTAAATCTACAGAATATACTTGTATAGAAGCTGACAAGCAGATCACTTTTATGTACTTAGTGCACTTGTAATAGTAATGGAGAAATGTATTTTTGTGCTAGGTTTTTCAGATCAGTTCAGGAATTCGGAATGTTTTGGAAGGATGATGTTTGGTTAAAAGAAAGGAAAAGGAATGGATAGAGTAGATGATGAAGCATTAGAAGACAAGGACATGAAGGGTGGGCCGTATACGTTGTGGGAAGACGTGTACTGCTACTGTTTATGATTATTGAGGTGGCTTTCTCTGCATTTTATGGGATATAAATTATCTAAACTTTTGACTGCACAAAACAAACCAGCAAAGCTTCAACTCAGCAAATCTCTGAAAACTTTTTTTCAGGGGTACCCCTCTGTATCCCCCATATGCCCCCCCCCCCCCACACACACACACTTTCCTTATTTACAGCTCCATGGTCACACTGCTATGGAGAAAAGAGAAAGTAACACCAAATTATATTATGCTTATACAGAAATGTAGTCTGCACTGGCTGATTTTCTTTGTGAACATTAAGGAATGTTGCATGTGTGAGTGTATATGTAGCCTGTGATGGGTTAATACCCTCTCCAAGATTAGCTTCTCTGCCTTCTGCTCATTTAGTGCTAGAATGGGCTTTGGCTCCTCTGCAGCCCTGTTCCAGATTAAACAGGTTACTTTAGAGTGAATTAATGAGTGAATGAAACATGAAATAGAATAGAATAGATTAGAAACTGCATGATTTGTTTAATGCAGGCTGTAAGATACTAAATTAAGTACTACAGGCAGGAAAACGTGGTTGTTAAGTAAAATTACAGAGGAGGAGATGTACTGCGTTCCAAAATTAAAAATGCTAGATATAAGCTAGTGGATACAATAGTAAGAGAGAATGGGTTAGGCAGATAAATGATGAGTGATATTCCATAATAAAATAATGATATAGAGTGAAATGCATTTACAAGTTACATTTCCAGGGAGCTCAGAGTATGGTCACTTATTGGCCAGAGGGCTTAGAAGTCAGTTATCAAACTTTTTTATCTGCTATACATGAAGGTGTGTTTGCAAAGCTTTGTGTTCACTTCCACAGAGCTTAGCAACACTTTTCAAGTGTTTCAGCTGAATCCAGAGCCATCCAGGCTAAGATAAGAATATTTTCTTGATTTACTGCACTTGTGCTTCTCCAGAAATGGCTACGTTTTTGAGCATTTTGTAAATCTTGTATTTAATTTTGTGGCAAAGATCATCATTTATCTGTTTGTTTGCTTTTCTAGTTATGTTTGCTTCCAAATCACCTTACAGAAGGGTGAATTAACCAGCGCTTAGTTGTTCAATAGTTGCTTGTTATTTAATCTGCACTTTACATATACTTTTGCTGCAAAAGAAATTCCAGGATCATCCACCTTGTGCCAGAAGTTGTTTATTGGGTAAAGGGCATTGGAGTCAGTTTTTAAGATTTTTCTTTTGCTATAAATCAGGCAAGTTTGCATGGAGCTGCCCACCATGCAGCAGCGGCTAGCAGTGCCCTGTATAGTAGCAAATGCCTAGACAGTAAAATTTTCCTATAAAGTTAGGATTAGGTCCAGAACCTGTTAAACACAGTAGTATTGCATGGAATTAAGCTTAGAGCAGCTAGCTTACACATCTAATAGCTTTACCATATTCTAGGATTGTATAGCATCTAGCCCTTAACCCCAGAAACTAGTTTACATATTGAATAGCACTACCGTATTCTGGCACTGTGTAACATCTTGCCCTTAACCCCAGAAATTACCCCAGGGGACCCTTTTCTAAACCCAATGCTTAATCCTAAACAGGCTACCTAATACAGGTGACTGGACAACATGGATATGCAATTAATTTCATAATGTCTCTGGCCATCTTGGTAGAGTCAGGCATCCTATGGCAATATAGCAATTGTCTCATGTTCTGAGACAACCAGTTAATCATTAAACAAAATAACACAGTATGCGAGAGAAGTAAATATACAACATCCTTGGAGGCAAAATTCTTGCATACAAATGAGGTTGTCAGGAATACACACACACTACATCCCTCACACATACAGCTCACGACATACACAAATTGTCTTATGCTGAGGCGCTTAAAAGAAACTTTCCCAAATCTGAAAGACCTCCAAAGCTGCTTAATGGCTGCTTGTCAGCGCTCACTAAAATAAACCAAAAGCAACACCAAACATCTCTCATAAGCCTGCACTCAATGGTTCCCCCAAGAGCAAAACCCGTAAGACAAGCATGCACTTTACCTATTAATCTTGTCACTGGGGACTCCATTCTGCGACACATAGATGTCCCACTCACCAGGTAAGATAGAAGATAAAGGTTAGTTGTCTGTCTGGAGATAGGATCCAAAATATCATGCAAGCACTTAAGTCATTGCACCCTAGATACCAATATGATTCTGTCATAGTCCATGGGGGTGGAAATGACGTGAGATGTACCTCACTGGACCACATGAAAAGAGACATAATGGATTTCTAGGAATATGTATCATGGATAGGTACAAGTCTTGCACTGATCAGCAGTTTACCTTTACCAAGGATGATGCCACACTATGAACATAAAATGATTTTGAATAATTGTCACTCCAAGGGATTCAGTATCTGTCAGCAGGAGGATCTGATGAAGCGTACCTGATACGTGAAAGTGCTTGCCTTATTTTATGGTTTATGTCAGCATTAAAAGAGACTTTTTATTGCCGTGGCTGTCCTACTGGTATTTTGTTATTATATCTGTCAGCATGTGAGGACATAATCAACACACCATGTTGCTTTGCCAAGGATGGGCTGCATCTTCCCTCCTCTAGGCTTTTGGATATTGTATAAAACTTTATCCCTCCCCCCCCAAAGCCTTTTTTAGGCAATGCCAAAAAGTCAAAGCTACCAACATAGTGAAAAAGGCTCCAAGCAATCTTGAGGTATTACTGCCCAATGCTTGGAGCCTAAACAAAAAACTCCATATCCTTCAAGCCCACCTCTGTCTGGAGAATGTAGAGATCTGTGCTGTGACCGAGACTTGTTTTAAAGCCATAGAACTACAGCAGCAGTGCAAGGCTACAGCGCCATACACACATTTAGACCAACAACAACAGCAGCACAGACTCGAACCAAAGGTGGAGGTGTCTTGACCTACATTAGCAGCAAACATACCTATAGGTGGGTTAAACAGGATGATACCCTGGAGCTCATCCATGTGCAGATCACCATAGATAAGGTCTCTCACCATGTCATGGCTAGCTACAGGTCACCATCCATGACCCTAGAGTTTAACAGCTCTTACCCAGACCTACTACAGATGCTCACCATTCAACCAAATACCCAGTTAATGGGTGACTTTAGCTACCCCTATTCATTAGTGACTTTAGCTACCCCTATTCATTAGTGACTTTAACTATCACTGTATAGGCTGTGAAACGTACACTGCCTCAAACTCACAGACACAGTACTTCCTGAACTTTATTAACACAAACACTTTAGAACAGATACTGCACATTCCAACCAAAGGATCAAACATACTGGATCTGTACTCACCAATGTGGAAGAGGATTACACCCCCCCACCCCGTGTCATGTCCTCAGTTGTGAGATCGGATCACGGAAAAACAGAGCTAAACCCGTAATAGTGTAACGGTTGGGGAGTAATCTAAGGCAAACTGCATCCTATTAAATTGACAGTTTGTCAAAATTCAAGGCTCCCCCTAACCCCAAAACCACAGCTGTCTACCGTATGCAGAATTATTCACAGAGTCCCTATGCAAATGTTTGAATGGCTGCAAGAAAGCAATTCCATTAAAGACAAGTGTTCTGTTATACAACTAAACAAGAAACTAAGAGGTCTAAGTCCAGCAAGGCCAACTATGAGGTCAGGATGGCCTCATAGGCTATGGACAGTCACAAGGCCTTCTTCAGCTATGTCCAGAACCTTAAAGGTAATACACAGCAGTGTGCTGAACTGGTGGTGAACAGTACCATCTTCACCAGTCAGAGTAACATAACAATTCTGCTAGCTGATAAATTCAGCTCAGACTTCATCCCATTCCCACAGCTTCTCTAGATGAAATTCCCTCCAACATACTACCCCCAACTATTAGCAGGGACCAGGTGATAGCCGCACATGCTAAATCCAAGAATGCCGCCCCTGTGGGTCCCAGCAGTATCCCTGGTTGCCTCCTGAACAGCCTAAAACATGACCTGTCAGGACCACTTGGGGCACTCTTCAACTACAGCCTTGACACAGGCTACTTTCCAAGTGAGTGGAGGACCACAACAGTCATTCCCCTCCACAAGGGCAGACCATCATCCAACCCAGGGAATACAGACACATCAGTCTAACAAACCTAATATGCAAAGCCAAGGAACAAATTATCCTGGAAAAGATGAACAAGGACATTAGCAACCTACAGACACTGGACCCATCCTAATTTAGCTTTGTGAAAGGTCATGCCTACTTAACTCATTCCCTCCAGTAACTCCCAGTGGGTGTGACTTGAGCCTTTAAAAAAATTAAGCCATCACCTTACAGTTCGACCAAATATTCATATCTCTGGAACCTTAGGTGTTATTAGAAAATTGTAAATGGTAAACTATTCAGAATAAATTAATATTTACATTAGTGGCATTCATTCAGTTTGATGCTTTAAACTGGGTTTTATAAGCCAAAAATAAAAGCAGTAAATATTAATTTTCTAATGTTGTATAAACAGCTTATGATATCTCAGTAACCATTCAAGCAAGCCAAATACTGCCAGCAGGATTTTCTTCATACAGCTGTAGGCTTTCATATGAGGTTATGCAGTTCTATCTGTGTTACCTGAATGTTGAGATATTTAAAGAAATATGAAAATTATTAGAATACAAATAAACAGTATGCAAATAGTAATCCATTTCTGTTTAGCTGTATTAGACAGAGGTCAAATATCAGTACAATTGTGTTTGCCATCATGTATGCTTTAAGAAGAAATCTTCTGATACCTTTTATGTAGCATGGTTTTGGAATTATTAATGCAAATATTAACAAACAATATTTGATGCCTAGAAGCATCAGTAGGAGTTAACTGCAGAAATACCTGGAGGCGCACTTGGCTGTAAGGGTCACCGGGGCAATTATGAGGGTAAAACAGTGAATATTGCATATTTTGACCTGGCCAAGGCATTTAATACAATACCCACTTAGCCATTGTTGGCAGGCTGTCTGAGCTAGGCATAAATCCCTACATCATTTGCTGGATTACCGGCTTGCTCACAGGCATTACCCAAGAAACCAGGATCAGTGAGACCACCGCCACCAGGAGACCAGTCATCAGAGGAATAGCTCAGAGTTCTGTGCTGGGCCTGCTCCTGTTTGGCGTCTTCTTCTCAGAAATCAAGGCTAACGTTGAAGGCATCTGGCTCATCAAGCTTGCAGATGATTGCAAATTGGGAGCTATTATAGAATCCCCCATGACAAAAATATCTTGCAAGTGGCTTTAACACAGATGAGTGAATGGTGCCAAATCCGTGGCCTAAAACTCAGTGACAAAAATACACTGTAATGCCCTTTGGGAAACTGTCAACCTAGACATGTGGAAGATTGATTGCATTAAAAAAAACATTGACATTGTACTGTGATATCATAGTCAGAATCTAAGGAGTTCATCTTAATAGAGACGTCCCTCTCTCTGAGACTTAAAGTCCAAGTAGCCAGTTGTAGATCTTGCATTTCAGACATGATTAATTTTACATCATCACTTGTAGGACAGACCACTTATTTTCATTTTCTAGCAATTAACTGAATTTATTTAGTGGGCAATATTGTAAGATCTGAAAAGATTCTGCCAGTTCTGCTTAATGTGCTTACATTAGTTATGATAACCAAAAATAAAGAAATATTAATCCTACTGGGGCAGTCTGGTTTTAATGGATCTAGTATGAGATGTTCCTGAAATGTATTATAGAAATTGCCAAGCATGCCAGTATTAGACCTCCAGTAACTTGAATTTACCATGAAAAATATTCTGGCAAATCTGGCCCAGTTGTAAAAGTTATATATATATATATATATATATATATATATATATAGGTCTACCTGATAAGACCGACAAGCCAAAACAAATAACGAGATAACCGACACCAGAAGACCAACAAAGCAAATACCCGACAAGTTGAAATCCCGACACCGAAAACACCGACATGCAAAACATGTGTGCTTGCATTTGAGTGCGATTGTGTGCACTGCAAACTGTTTCTGTGTGTGTTTACAGTGAACATGAATATGTTCTACAGCAAGATTAAAGCGTTTACATTTCTCTAGCTGGTATGTGTGAAAAGAAAACGTCCTATGACTATTACAGAACAGGTTAAGGTAAGTGTGTGATTGTGATGGATGTTGGTGCTAGTGTGCAGTTAAGGTGTGCGATAGTGATGGACTTTAGGGTGCGGGTAAGGTAAGTGTGCGATAGTGATGGACTTTAGGGTGCGGGTAAGGTAAGTGTGCGATAGTGACGGACTTTAGGGTTAGGGTGCGGGTAAGGTAAGTGTGCGATAGTGACGGACTTTAGGGTTAGGGTGCGGGTAAGGTAAGTGTGCGATAGTGATGGACTTTAGGATTAGGGTGCGGGTCAGGTAAGTGTGCGATAGTGACAGACTTTAGAGTTAGGGTGCGGGTAAGGTAAGTGTGTGATAGTGACAGACCTTAAGGTTTGGGTTAAGGTTAGTGCATAGATAGTTCTGTATGTAAGGTTTAGTGTAGGTTTATAAGTTTTTTGGTGTGCTTGTGTTGTGTGTGTGTTTTTCGGAACAGCAAATTTTTTCCCTGGGAAAAAATTTGCTGTTCTGATGTTTCGATGTTATCACATTTCAATCTTCCAAGTTCAAACTTGTGGTGTTCGAACTTCTGGAAGTTCGATTATGTGATAGGAACCCTATGGCAGTTACTAATCTGCTTGTATTCTTTCTGTGCTGGTTATTCAGGCAGTTGGGAGCATGTTTTGTTAACTGTCGGGATTGTTTATCGGGCATGTCAACTTTCGAGTTTTTACACTTTCGTTCTTGTGGTATCGGTGATCTCGTTGTCGGCCTTTTGAGCTTTCGGTCTTATCAGGTAGACCCATATATATATATATATATATATATATATATATATATATATATACACTGTATATTTTATTTTATTTACACTTTGATGGGTTTAAATCCACTAGGCTAATAGCTCCTTTTCAGGGGATGTCCAAGGTGATATACTAGGGGTAATTTGGCTTGGTGCAAGAGGGCCCCCTGGTTAAACAGCTGGAGGAACAACATGGCTTCTGTGGGCAGAAAGTGGAACAAATTGGATAATGTGGTTGTTGAGGCAATTACCAAGGTATGCAGGTTTTACTAGCATTGGGAGGCAGACTGGATAATGACATTTTGATACTGATGTTAGAAGAAAAGGAGCCTGAGAAAGAGATTGTGATGTCTTAAGACAACGCCAATGAGCTTTGTGGACTTGCCAATGGTGGGGGTCCTGGCAGGGATTTTAATGCTGCTTCACATCCACTTAAAGAGATTACTAATTTAGAAATCAGTTCAGTCTGTGTTGTGCTAGGTGAAACATGCAAATTGTGCACGTGTATGAAGAAAGAACTGAAAGCATGCTATTTAAGACTGCTGGGTTGGAGGTGCAGTCTTGCACAGCAGTTACTGCTGGTAAAGATAAACAAAGTGAAAATACGTGTGGTTTGCGGTCAAAGAAAGTTATCTCTTATGCAAATGAGAAGCAGATGGGATTCCATTTGACAGGTATGTGATTTAGGACAAATAACACAGTTTGGAAGTCCAGTATCTAATGTATATGCATTAATATAGTTAGGGACAGGAACATTTTGTGAGATCACAATTTAGACCTTTTAATTGGTAGAGAAATTTGTGAGTAAATGTGAAAAGTATGTGCATTTCCCAGAAAGACTCTCCATGGGATTCCAGAACATTCTTTGTGTTGCAGTCAGCAATTTTGTGTGAGGAGCAGCCACATATAGGGTGTGTGTGTGATTTATAGACACTTTAAGTACAAGTGGTGGAGGGCCATCAACCTAGCAGCTTGCATTGGATGTTAATGGCAGTGTAATGACATGGTTAATAATTAACAGCATTAAAATGGGTAACTTGGCAGATGCAAATGAAGGTAAAAAATATGGCAAAGTGATTCAGAAAAATATATATTTTGTGGCTGCATGTACTAGTTCCAGAGCAGTTGACTGCAATAAAATCCTGGAATTACAGGAGGGGATCAGTGGAATGATGTGTGCAATAGCTGCAACATTAGCAATTGTCTGTATGTAATAGGCTGACTCATTACGAGTAGTCATGAAGATGTGTTGTTGCCCTGAGAGGTGCAGTGTCATCCTTCCATGCTTAACATTTTATGTCTTTCATGACACTAAAGTTGTGGAATGCTACCATGTCGATAATCAGTGGCAGAATCAAGATGTGATGCCCTGATTAGCAAGCCAGTGGGAATTGCAGAGCACCTATCATTTTGGATACTAAGGTAAGTGTGGCTTTGAGAATATTAGCTGCACAGACCTTTCAGTGACCAACAGAGGACACAGTTGGAGTATCCCAGGAATCTTCATCAAGGACAATCCATTAGTTACTTGATGCCATACCACAGCATGTGCATGAGAATGTGGCTTCCTTGTACCACAGAGGAAAATTTTAACATCATATTTTCCATCTGCCTGAAGAAAAACACTTACTTGGGGTATAAAAAGCCTTGTCCAAAGGCTTCTAAGCAAAAAATACTAAAGCTTCTGGATTTTTAATTATACTTAGGAGCCATACATATGTCTTCCCATGGTTCCCTTGTACATTGATTTTCCAGTCTCTCTTCCCAATCTTTTCTAACATCCACTGATGATTTTTGTAGTTATGCAATATTTTATATACCCTAGTAATTATAAACTAGTTCTTCTTCTTCTTTCGGCTTTTTCCCGGTTAGGGGTCGCCACAGCGGATCACCTTGTCCGCACATTGAATGGCAGTGGAGTTTTACAGTGTCGAGTTGCCAGCCCGGCGCCCAACCTTCCACAGAAGGCACACTCACACGCACACCTAGGGCCAATTTAGAGTGTCCAATCCACCTGCAGCATGTCTTTGGGATGTGGGAGGAAACCGGAGCACCCGGAGGAAACCCACGCGACCACAGGGAGGACATGCAGACTCCGCACAGAAGGCACCCCAGCCGAGGATCGAACCAGAGAACCTCTTGCTGTGAGGCGGCAATGCTAACCACTGCACCACCGTGGCCGCCCTAGTAATTATAAACTAGTTATCATGCAATATTTTATATACACTACTAATTATAAACTCTTTAACATCAGTTTCTGTTATAGATTAGATTAAAAACCCTACCAGATTGCGTATTGAAGACACAACTGTCTTTCTCTGTGCCTATACTCTGTTATCAGTCACTGATAGAGAAGGCAGTCTCTAACCTGCAGTCCAAATTTCTTCTTGGCCTCATCTCATCTTTCCCTCTCTAGTTATTTGCTCCCAATACCTTGGATCCTTTGCTAGTTTGCTCCAATAAATTCCAGCCACCTCTTATCTACTTTCTGTACCCCAATTTGCAGTCATCCCTATTGGAAAATCTCCTTTCTCCATTCATATGTTGGCTTAGTTGCTAGAATGCATTCTGCATCTTTATGATCTGGATCCGAAATCTGACTCTCCTTATTTCTCAAATTCCCCGCCCCACTTCCTCATCATCCCATTTCACTTCTAATTATAGCATTCTGCTTGAGGTATGTGTATGAACCTTAAAGTATCCCTTCAAATCAGATAATTGTAAACCGCCATGTTCTACTGAGAGGATCAACATATCCACTTAACTTTTGTTCCGTTTCCTTCCCAGGTAAATTCTTTCAACCTTTATTACTTAATGTCCACAATGTTTCCTCTGGTTGATAAAAATATGCCTGACCTTTTTATACACCTAAAGGGACTAAAACATTGTCACTGCATGTATCATATTATTCATATCCATAAACAAGAGCTTTTAGTTTCTCAGTTTTTTTATCTTTTGTTTAGTCTCTTCCCACATAACCTTAGATGCCATAACAGAATCATTTTAAAACCATACACCTAAATACTTCATCTTATCATGTCCCCATAAATATGGGTATTGTTAAACCAAGTCATAAGTGGGCACATAATTTATGGCTATAGCCTTTGTTTTATCTTCATTCATTTTATATCCCGAAAAGACTTGAAGCTCTCTCATAATGTTCCACAACACCATGCTGTCTTTTTTTTGATTTATCAAGTATAAAATAATATTGTCTTTAAATAAAGTCATTTTTTCTTGATTACCATACCGTCTGTATATTTGAATTTCTGAGTCCCTTATTTTCTTTGCCAGTGCCTCTAAATGAAAACCAAATAAAAGGGGAAAAGGAACACCCTTGTCCATGTTTCTGTTTTCAAGTGGAACTTACAGGAGAGGAAACCTCTCACTATAATTCTTTCCTCCAGTCCATCACATATCCTCCTAATTAACTTTATTGTATCATAGAATCCAAATGCTTACTTTCCGCATGCATAAAATTCCAGGTTACTCTGTCGAATGTTTCTATATCAAGACCTTCCAACAATAGAGGTATTTTTTACATTCTGCTTTCCTTGGGATCATCATTCTTCTACTAATGCTGTCAGATGTTTACTCCCTTCCACAAAACCACATTGGTCCATATCTGTCACTTTTAGCAACAACTTGTGCCATTTTTTTAGCAAGTGTAGACATAAACACTTTATAAGGTTTGATCTGATGGGACTTTATCCTCGGGTAATAAAACCACTACAGCTTTCTTCCAAGATGCTGGAGCTTCCCCTCCATTTAAAATATTGTTAAACAAAATCTTCCAGATATTTATCACTTACTTCCCTCCAAACTTCCACAGGAATATCATCTGTTCCTGGGGACGTCTTCTATCTTAACTATTAAATGTTCATCATATTGATCTACTGCTCCAGTATCCTTAGCTGTATGGGTTCTGTCCTGCCAAGGATATAACTGTAGCCCAGCTTCCAAAGTTCCAGGGCACCTTCTACATGCCCAAACTGTGAGGCAGTTCAAGCTGAGCTGACTAAAAGACAAGTTTGGGTGCCAAGGCCTTCATGGCTTTACTGCTGCTGAAGACTATGCTCCTCTCAGGCTTTTGAGGATCAACGGTCAGTTTGTGCTTTTCTTTTCCTGGGCAGATAAATTCTCTTTGGGAAAAAACTTCCATTTCATAATTGCATTTTTTATTGATACCTTCCTCTTTATAAAATTATTTTAAAGCTATGAGTTTGTGTTTTAACTGACTGTTGTGAGACTATACTGTACTTTCAAACAGCAGCACTCTTTTTTTCTGTCAGCTTAAAAGTTTTTTAAAGTAACTGAAAAACATTTTTTTCTGTGGATAAATTGCGTTTATTTTATTTTGTGGGCTGGCAAAATGTTTTAGTGCTTTTTACTAGGTTTGTCTGTGAAAAAATTGACTTTTAAAGCATTTATTTTTACTAGCATTTGTTACTTGTCTTTCCCAGGAAAGAGGCACCATTTTCAGCTTGAAGATAGAACAGTCTCTCTGGCCCATAGTCGGTCCTTCTTTCAGCCACAAAAAGAAAAAAATAAGCAAACAACCTTTGCCACCAGAACAAGCTAGCAGTTTGCCTCAGCCACAGTTGGGTGACTCTGCTTTGGCCATTAGTTGTATCCCAGAACACTCCTCTTTTACCCCTGACCCCTCTGGTGTAGCATCTACAGCTACTATGGATTGGTGGTTAGTCACATCCTCTGTAGCTGTTGGGGTCCCTTCACTGAGTAAGGGACAGACATGGTTGTCTTGTTCCTGGGAGAGGAAACAGGGAAAGCTTCCCTGTTGTGTCAGAATGTTGTATCCATCCCTGGGGAAGCTGCTGCTGTCATTAATAACACTGCTGGTTCCATTTTTCCTGTCAAAAGGAAACAGAAAACTAAACCTGTATTTACTCCTCTTCAAATTTCCTTGGACAGGAGTAGTTTATTTGGGTCTTGGTCAGGGTTTAATCCAGGCTATTGATCCGTCTTGTAAAGTAGTTTCTGATAAAAGAAAGAGACATACCACCTTTCCTGAAGAGATTCAGGATTCTGAATCTGGACAGCAAGATGAAGGGACAGATGATGTTTTCTCCTCAGATTTATGATTCAGACTTGGAGGTGATCTCGGTTTCTGACCCTCCCTGTTTTGGGTTCTTTTTCTGTGAGACTATTTCTAGAATGTGCCAGTGTTTTGAGTGGGGAACACTGACGTTTCCCATTTTCTTAGAAAATACTATGAGCTGTTACAGAAGGAATTTTCAGAACCTGCATCCTTCCCTCCAGTTCTGTCAGCTTTGGAGGATGTGTGTTACTTTCTGCAATTTTCCTGACAGTAAGCCAACTGCCCCTAAAAAGGCAGATGAGATGTATAAAGTCCCTCAATCTTAAGTTATTATACTCTTCCCACACCTGATATAGCAGCTATAACTTTGTTTAATACTTCTGCTGCTAAACACTTAATTCCATTCCCACTATTTCTCTTAAGGGTGGTTGGGAAGATTATTGATAAACATTGGAAAAAAAATGTATGTTTCTGCAACTTTGATTTTCATATCCATTTGTTGGGATTTCCTCAAGTAGATCTCCTGTCCTCCTCACTGAACAATCAGCTGGCAAGATTCTGCTTTAGGACTGCATAGAAGATGGCCTGGAAGACAGATGCCTTTTCATTTTCATGGACAGGAATATTCCTTTATGCTTTTCCACCCTTTCGACTAATATCCAGGGTACTTCTGAAGATTCAAAGGGAATACTCCAAGATCATTGTGGTGACTCCCCTCTGGCCCAGGCAACCATGGTTCTCTCTTCTTTTGGAAATGGCTAGGAGTAATTACCACAAGTTTCCTTATAGATTGGATATACTCACTCAAGACCAGGGATGTTTGGTTTTAGGGTGTATCAATCAACTTCAAACGAGTGCCTGAATGATAGGGTGTTAATTCCTTTTTGGCACTTGTTTACTGAGGATGTGAGCAGGTATTAATCGAGGCAAGAAAGTCTGCTACTAGAAGATCATAAATTAGCAAATGGCAAAGGTTTTCTAGTTAGTGCCAACAACATAACCAGCCTCCCTTCAGGGCTAGTTCTGTTTTTTGAAATGGGTTTTGCATAGCAAGCCTCCAAGAAAACCAGTGGACCCTCCTTGTGATCTTAATTTTCTGTTAGAGACACTAACACTTGTGCCATTTGAGCCGGCTAACATGGCTAACTTGAGATTCTTAACATGGAAAGCTGTTTTACTGATTGCTTTCACCTCTGCAAGAAGTATATCTGAGTCGCAAGCTCTTGTGGTGAGTCAGCCCTATCTTATTTTACACAGGGACAGGGATTCTTTGAGAATTAATCCTTCTTTTGTGCCTAAAGTGGTAACTTACTTTACTTTAAGCCAAACTATCCATCCATATTTTCTTTCCTGAACCCAAAAGTGATAGTGAAGGGATACTCCATACCTTGAATGTCCACAGACAGCTCGAGCAGTATTTTGACATAACTAATCTTTCAGATGTTTGGATCAATTGTTCTTTTTTTGTGAAGGTAAGAAGGAACAACCTGTGTTAAAGCAGACTATTTCAAAATGGTTGTCTAAAACTATAATCACCTCAGCAAAACTAGACCTGCTCTGAGCAGGGTCAAGGCCTATTCTACTAGGACCTTTGCTTCATCTATGGCTTTTGGAAACAGTTGTTGGATTCTAGAAGTGCAAAGCACAATAAGCTTGATTCATCATTTAGCTCTATATCAGGCTTAGCAAGGACCATTCTCCAGGGGGTCCATGACTCTTCTCTTTCCACCTTCCATACATAGTAAGCTAGGGTAATCTACTCATATAGCTAAGGCTGCTACAGCAGTGATCAACTTGAACTTGTATAAGTAAATCTACCATTTCAGTACATGTTTGAGTGAACACTACTGCAGTAGATACTCCTTCCCTCCAACCCCCTTGTTTTTGTTTATGCCAGGTTATATTTATTTATTTTTTTGTTCTTCCTAGCATTGCTGCTTCATCATTCAGTCTTCCCCCTGTCTGTTGGCAGGAAAGCCAAAGCCCTGAAGGATTTGGTGCCCAAGCATGTCTTTTAGTCAGCTCAGCTTGAGCTGCCTGACTGTTTGGGCACATGGAAGGTGCCCTAACACTTTGAAAGCTAGCCTGATGTTATATCATTGGCAGGATATAACCCATATAGCTAAGGCTTCTGCAATGACAATTCAAACATCTATTGTTATAGTAAGTTTATTTACACAGCTGTACTTTTTTAAGCCTCATCTTCCTCTAATCATGACATAATTAAGTCCTCCATAAATATTTCCATTTGTGCTCTTTCTTCGTTACCACATTCCTCTACTATATACAAATTTTTATAAAATTTCTGAAATATCGCTAAAACATCTATAGGATTTTGGGTAATTTTTGTTGCCATAGGCTTCCTGAGATGAGGTACAACACCTTCTACTTTCTGTTGCCTAAGTCACTGTGCTAAAAGTTTTTATGCTTTGGAGTTATCAAAGATAGTTGCTTAACCGCAATATTTCTAAATTTGTGCATGTTATCTAAATGTGCCCTTATTTTCTCTCTAACATTCTGCAGTTGTTCCTCGTCTTGTTCTGTGAGATTCCCCTTATTCTGCAGTTCTTTAACCTTTGCCAGCCCCTTTAAATAATGCAACTTGCTTCTTAACCATATCTTTCCCACTCAGTAGCTATCCTTTCCAAGGAAATTTCAATCTTCCCTAACAACTCTCAAATAATTTCAGCTACTTGTTCCTTGAGTTCCTGTCTTTTTAAAGGGTAGGTGGGAAAGTGCCATTGTCTTATTTTTACTTCCTCACCATGGATTTATTTCTTAATTTTTATCGGTGCATGACCTAAAATAGTTATTGGATAGGTTTCAAAGTTTTTGATTAAATGCATATGCTCCTGTGAAATATTATCTGTATCCAGTCTAGCGCAATTATTTTACCTTGGGGAATAATATGTAAATTCTCTGAGTTCCAACTACTGAATTCATGTCTTTCATAACAAATATTTTCATACATTTCTTCAGAAATCTCCCTTCTTTTAAAATATAATCCCTTCTATGTTCCCTCGATACACCCTAACTGTTGCAAGTCAAGTTTCAGTCCCCATCTGTAAGTAGTATTCCCTGCTGAAAGCTTATTACTTCTCCCAAGATTTTCTTAAGGTCTGTAATAGCAATGTTTGGTGAAATATAAATGCATGCCAATGCAATCCTCCTTCCTCACTACCACAAGTCTTCCATTATAGTCTTTTTCATCTTCTACTAGTATTGGCACCCCTCTAGCAATCATTATTATTACTCCCTGTTTCCTGATATTCTGCTGAATATCCATCCTGAAATCCTTCCTTGTCAAATTCACTCTGCATTTCTTAATATAATTCAGTATTCTTTCCTTTTTGTCTGAAACTGTAAAGCCATTTACATTCCAAGATACTATGGATGTAGTAACCATTATGATAAAATGCTATTGTTCCCATTTATTGTACATGACAGTTTTTTTAATGTGTATTGTAAGCTTTTGTCTTACAAACACACAGTTTGTCAGGCTGATCTTTTGTACAGTTATTTCTTATCTCTATTTAAACATATGTTACATTTATGAAGACATTTTGTTTTAATGAAATCCCTCAAACAAAATAAATAATTTGTTTTCACAACACCCCCATCCCCTATTAATTTAGAAGAAACACACAAAACTGTATACATTTGTAACAAATGAAGTTTAACCCTCCTGATAGGAACATTTGTACCAAATCAACAGCTACACCAACAAGCTTAACCTAATCTAAAATTAAGGTTACCCATGCTAAAGCACATATTACAGCTTGTGTTTCCACATACACCAGTTGGTGTTTGTTCTTTTCTTATCTATATTCCCCTCCCAGATGTGAAAAACAGCTTGTATGCTTTCAGAAACATTAACTTTTAACGCCAAGAAAAGGTCATCTTGCTATCTTTTAAATAAAACTAAATTGTGCATTGTTTTATTAAATGCATTGAAGTGTTAAAGGCTGCTGGGTAGTCTACTGTCTCTTATGCATGCCCCATAATTTCAAACTTTATTTTTTACTAAGCTGCTTGTCATTGTGACTTTAAAATTTGCATTTTCCTCAGAAAAGAGTGCTTCAGAACTCGAAAGATGAATTTCTTGCAAATCCAGACAGCAGTGATGTAAATGTACTCAGCCGTGAAAAAGTAACAGATAACTTGCAGATCCTTGAAGGATTATTTATAAAGTTCTCTAAGAATAGAATGTACCCAATTCCCCTAGCTAACAGCATTCAGTTGTCAACTTCTTGTCAGTCACCAAGAACATTTGATAATGGGAAAAAAGCTAATATCTTTGCAGATGCAAGAAGATTAGCATTTTTCATGGTTTTCATTGTTTTGTCTTACTTTTCAAGCCTATTTGCTTATGGAAAAACTTGTGCATAGCCAAGGACATTAATCTAAACATCCACCATTGTAAAAGCAAGGGAAATTATCTTAGTTGTACATACAGTGTAATCATTTCTCTTTTACACCCCACTCCCACCCCAGCAGCCCTGATCATAGCATTATACTAACTTCATCTTGCTTCTGTTCAGCCTTTCTTCTATATTTTACAACTAAAAAGTGCTTCTTTACTTTAATATCTTTAACATATGCAACAGTCCTTGAAAAGACCATCCCCACACATTTAAAATACCCCTGACTGCACACTATGCAAAAGTGCTTTATAATAGAACATGTAGTTTACATCATTTTTACAGATACCAATAACAAAATTGTTTAAGTAAACTTACTTCTTTTATCCCTTTAGTGTCCTTCTAAACATTAAAGACATAATGTGGTGTATGCATGCTTTACAGTCCACCCACAAGTTCAACAGAGTCAGCAGAAGTCCAGTCTTTTCTCAGCCACTTTTATTTTTAAAAAGAAACATTTCACAAATGTGATCAGTGCTTTATAATCTCACATTTATTCACCTATTTCTGTGCTCCTGATCATCTCCATCTCCCAACAATAGACTGTGGTTCAAGTGCAATGAATTAATGATTGCTGTAGAAAATTACTACACTTTTTCTGTCTCTCAAACATTTTCCTTTGGAGCATTGGAAAAGGTTTCTCTGGCAGAGTCCATGTATGAACTTTACTGTCAGAAGAATGAGAAGCAGAGTCTAAGCTTTTTTATTTTTTTGTCTCTTCTGCAACACAAATATCATTGATCCTTCAGGAAAAATACTCTGAAGACAGTTGAATAAAGCAGCTTGAATCTTACACCTGCCTCTTGACATTCCCTGATTACTAGGATAAATGTGTTTCTCTTCTACCGGGTGTACAGTGAATAATTATTTTCCACAAACACTCTGCTTGTCCCCATTTTTTTTAAACACATTTATGGAATTATTACTTGTGGCAAAAGCAAACTTACATTTATATAAAAGTGATCAAACCATATTAAGTGCACATTTACAAACATTATAATTCACATCTGTTGTTATGCATCATATAAACTAAGCAACGTTACATAAATTATTAAATTCCTGCCTTCCCTTAAATCTCATTCCTCTTCCAAAGCATTTTTCTGCATGTGTTCTTCTCACAATTTTCATTGTTTACTATGTATTTTTTTTCTTTTCTCAAGATCCCACTTCCTGTTCTTTTTTATCTCTGTTACAGTATTCACTACATCAGTTATAGTTGGTTTAGATTTTGATTTCCATTTTCTTGTAATTGCTCTTTTCAGTAGTCTCCAGAATTAAGTTTAACAAGGTCTTACTATGTTTAGAGAATTCAGATCCTGTGTCCCATCTCAAAAATAATTTCCTGCTTTCCCAGTATTCCTGACAGAGGACTCTATGGAATTTTTAAAGTCTGCCAACGTATTACACTCCCAAAACATATGTTCCCAGTTACTGCTTTCTTCCTTCTCACACCTCCATTTGTCATTTACCTGAGGGAAAAGTTTATGGAGTCTGGTTGGGGTATGAAAGTCCCTATGCAGGCATTTCCAGGCAAAACATTTTCTTGCATGTTTTTGGAGCTATATATATGTCCTCCATTGTTTCTTTGTGAATTGCTTATGCAGTCTCTCTTCTAAATGTTTTCCAACCTCTTTTGATTGATTCCTGTAGTTATCATGCAATATTTTATATGCCCTACTAATTATTCCTTTTTTAACAGCTTCTGTTCTAGATTAAATTAAAAACTGAACCAGTGTAGGTCTTTCATTTAGGATTCCCCTATACCGTTCTCTTTGTCTTTACTCTGATATCAATCCTTGATAAGGAAGGCAATCACTAGCCTGTAATCCAAATGTCTTCTCAGCCTCTTCCTTTTCTGTTACCTTTCTTTCTCTAATTACTTGTTCCCAAACATTGGTTCCTTTGCCATTTTCGTCCAGTAAATTCCAGCCCCTCTTGTCTGTTCTCTGTACGCTTAATCGCAGTCATCCCTATCAGGAGAATATCCTTTCTTCATTCCTGTGTTGGCTTTGCTCTTAGTATACTTTCTACTGCTTTATGAATATAATATTCTGTATGACTGGTATTATTCTCCTTATGGATCTGCATCCAAAATCCCATTCTTTCCTTATTTCTTAAATTAGGCCCCTCCTTCATCATCATCCATTTCCAGTTTGAATTGTAGCTTTCTGTTTGTGTTATGTATAAGAGTCTTAATTGTGTAACTCTAAAATATCCCTTCAAGTCAGGTAATTCTAAACCTTCTTGTTCTGATAGGAGGATCAACATATCCTACTTCTTCCCCTCCCAAATAAAAATTCTTCAACTCTTTATTAATAACTTCTGGTTGATAAATATCCCTGACCTGTGTATAAAACTAAAAGGGACTAAAAATGTTTTTACTGCTTGAATCTTGTTAGTCATATCCATAGGCAAGAGCTTCCAGTCTCTCACATTTTGTATTATCTTTTGTTTAGTCTCTTCACAAATATCCTTAGCTGCCATAACTGAACCATTTTTAATCCATACTCCTAAATACTTCTTATCATTTGCTGTCTCCAGTTTTAATTATTTTCCCTTCTGCCACATTTCTGACAGGATCATTTCTTTCTGTTGGTATGATTGCATTTTTACTAATATATGTCTCTGCTGCTTTCTTACGCCCAGGTTTGGAGCATACACTCAATGTGCCCTTTCACTTAACAAATACTGCTATGGAATACCAGTCCAAGCTTAGTCCAGCTGCTTATTTGTGTTTTCATAAAGTTAATACAGTGTATTCCTTCCATTCCCTCTGGTACAGCAGAAAATCTTTGTTTTCTCTGTGTGCTTGTCTTCTAACTGCTATTTTTGAAACAGCTCTTTTTGTGAAGTCTCATACTCAGTCCACTTTTTCTTCATTTTAGCCTCTAATTTTTGCAGTTTTATCAGTTCATCTGACTAGCTAGTTAAATAGTCTTTCTTTTATTCCAGACTTTTGTTATTTAAGTTGATATATTCCTTCATTGTTTCATTTATTGTAATCAACCCTTAGTACATTTGATTTATTTTTTACTCTAAATTACTGGAAGCCATTTCTTGAGCCAAAGCTGAGGCTTGAACTGCTTTTTGCTGAAAACTGCAGAATCCTTCCCAGACGGTGTTTTCTCATCACCCTTTCTGGCTGGCTTTCATTCATGTTCTCTAAATTTCCTTTGCTGACAGGTGGTGTACTTACAAGCCAGTGACTAAATTTTACCCAAGAACAGTTTCAGTGGCACTCCTTTTTCTCATTTTTTCACATGGGAGAGCTGAAATTAAGCGGCTGATCAGTGTGCAGCAATCTTAGAAGTCTCCTTATACTCAGATGTTTTGTCTCTCACCTTCAACGTAATCTTATATATTGTATTGTTTTTTTCTTCTGCCATTACTTATGATTCCACATTTATACTGACTTTTGTGACCTTTTCATTATCATATTGCAACACACCTGGACTGAGTGAACAAGATTATTGTACTTCTGAACTTACATAAACTTTATCATATTGTATTCTTATTTGTAAACTAAAAATTATTCTTGTGTGTAAACTATGAAAAATGTCATGTTTGCAGCTTCATTCTAAAACCTATGCCTTTGTAACGGACATTTCATTGTATTTATCTACTCCTAAAAATTGTTTTTCGAGCTTTTCTTCCCAGGCCTGCACTGAAAAGTGGCATCTGCCTAGCTGGACTTTCCTGGAAACAAATGTTAATAAATTAGCAAGTATACAGTTTGTGTGGATATTTCATTACAATCTGTAATGCAGCTAGCGACAAGCAGTCAGACCACATATATCAACTACTGATCATCTCCACTACTGTTTATGTACACTTGTAATGCATAATGCTGTTGCATACAAGTGCCCTCAGAGGGAAACTTTATTCACACACTGCCAATACAGCATACATAAGGGAATAAATGCAGGACTGCAGTTAAACTAATAGTGGCATATCACAACTCTGACCTTTACTACATCCTGTACATAGACTCACAACAACAGCAAGCACAACAGATAGTTGCTTATTTTTTTTTTGTAGTTGATGTTCTGAATGGCAGTAAACACTGTTCCCAAGGTCTGTGCTTTGGAACTTTAATGCTCAATTTCTCATTCACTTCCAGCTATTTCACAATAAGTAACTCCTTTTTAATTGAAACACTTGACATGTATTTACTTAATTACAGCTGTGGCTTACAAATGGTACCATGGTACCACTCCTGTCATAAACACATTGTCTAGGTAGTTTTGCAAAATGGTACATGCTGAAAGTTAGAAAAAGTTCAGGCTTGCCTCACAAACAAAAGAATGTAGCCTTTGATATTTACAGCTTGTGTACCTAGGACTGTAAAGTACTTGGTTTGCCGTTTGCAATCTTCCTTAGCACATTGAGATTCTTGACCACAGGCAGGGTTTATATCTTGTAAACTAGAGACTCTGAGCTAAGTAATTTTGGTAAGGAGGCCCTAATTGGGCCTAGTTACACTAAGGGGCACCCTCAGTTTCACACCTGTGGAGCACAGTGAATATTTGTGGACAGGTCAGTGATGCTAAAAGGGACGTCTTGTAACATATTTTACTTTTGCAGCTAATGGATGTTTTAAGTAACTAATCTGCTCTTATACTTGGACATCATACAGGTACTACATATATTTCATGATATGTTTCACTCCTTTATGCCACCCTGACATTCTGGCATTTTATACACTTCATTATGGACACCCCGCCACAGGTTACATTACTGAGATGCCGAATGTTGCTCTGCATATGCCAGAAATGGTCAGTGGGCATGACTTTGACAGGACAGTAATACTTCTCTGGAATGAGGCATCCTGAATGCTCATGGTTTCTAATGGCACTGTGTGTGACAGAGCAATCTGTTGGTGCAGCAAGGAATCAATGATCTTCTTGCATTTGCTGCTAAATGGACCACAGTGAGTGCCTGCTTGGAAACTTCTGTGAGGATCTCCAGTATATGGTGGGACTCCTGGTACAGTCCTGCTAGATCAGTGTCTGATGCCACTGGCATACGTTGTTCTGGCGAGCAGTGCACTCACAACTACAGTTATCTGTAGAGGAGCCATCCTAGATCCTCTTAGGTGGTTAGAAGAAGAGGTCAGAATAAAGACGCCTGAGCTATATGGTAAGTATCTGTCCAGACTGCAGTGACAAATATAGCTGTCCTGTAGGCATCTGTTCAGACTAAAAAGACATATGTAGCTGTCCTGCTTAGTGCAATATGGGTTGTAGGTATGTTACTCAATGGTATATTTAAGCAATAACCAACGATGTGGTGTGGTATATTGAAGATTTACCCACGGTTGGCATGGTTTAATCACGAGGGCGAAGCCCGAATGATTAAATAAAGCCAACCATGGGTAAATTTCAGTATACCACAACCACCGAGTCAGTTATTGCTATTATACAATGACATTATTTAAGGAAAAATACTTACTTTTTTTAAATAATGACTTTGTATTACGGCACATTACTGTTCTTCTGCAGCTGGTGGTATACTGCTTCCTTGTGTTGATGTACTGTGCATGCGTATGGGACTTACGTTCCCACGCATACCCATTACATCAATGCTTTGAAACGGAAGCAACGCAATGGAGAAAAGAAAGTCTGTGTTGCCCTATTTTTGTTTTCTTTTTTTTTTTTTTTTTAATTAAAAAAAAAACTTTAGGGCAGTTTAGGGGTAGGTGAGAGACAGCATGGAAGATATACAAGGGATATCAGGTACATTTGTTTAATTTTAAATAACGTACCTGATTTCCTTAGTATTTTGTCCAAGCTGCCTCTCTGGTATATCCAGAGTCAGGGCTAAATATTTTATTTTTTAAGAAATAAAAATAAAATGTAAACAATTAATATACCAGTGGAAAGAAGTCCAGGTAACCGGACCTTTTTCCATTGGTATATTGTGGGATTTACAATGGGCACACTGGTTGGGTTGGTCAATCAGCATGCATGTTTTCAAATATTAATGGGGAGTCATTGTATAATTTATTTTACAGCTCTGGAGGCCATACAGGTGAATCTACTTCTATATCAGAGGTTGAGGGTCAGTAACAGAGGCAAACACACAAGCATATAACATAGACAGCAACTGACAGGAACAGTTCTGACAGAATGAGGGTGGGGATGATAGTGGAGTTAGAGACATACAAACAAATGGAGTATAGTAGTGATAGGACTTGACAACAAACGAGGAAGACATTGACATACATGGGAAGGAGAATTCCTGGATAGGGAATAGGTTTCGTATGATCTTTCATATCACACTGCCTGTGTAGTACCTGCTGCGGAGGTCAGAAAGCATCATGACCACCCTCCCCTCTGGGCCTTGTCTAAGGTGTTTCTAGCAGAGGCAGTACATAGTGTAGGGAGACTATTAAATGTGGAAAATTATATTTACAAATAATTTACATATAGAAGGGATAATATGAAAGAATATTTATGTCAGACACAAGGAGGGGATTGCAGAATTCACAGATTTTTATTACTGTATGGGCAGCAATAGGAGAAAACTTGGTAGTAATAAAAGCGAGGACAGGGTTAAAGTTATTAATAGGAGACATTATTAAATGCGACGAGTTG